>NW_020173037.1:2968430-2987480 GCF_003031525.2 Neophocaena asiaeorientalis asiaeorientalis | reverse complement strand
TTTTTTTTTTTTTTAATTTTATTTATTTATTTTTGGTTGTGTTGGGTCCTAATTGCTGCGCGTGGTCTTTCTTTAGTTGCGATGAGCGGGGGCTACTCTTTGTTGTAGTGCATAACATTCTTAATTAAATTCATTAAGTGATATATCTGAGAGGAAAAACACAATCGTTACCCATACAATTAACAGTTCTTCATTAAATGTTGAGCCATGAACTCTAGAAAGAAATACATGTAAATGGAATAAAAGTAAAATATTTCCTATTCTAGAGGTCCAATATTATGGTAAAATAGTCTGTATAAGTAAATTTCTGACTCAAAGAAAATAGCTCTTTCAAAGTAAGCAGGCAGAATGAGTTTCATAACTTCAGAGCCCTAGGAAACCTCGTAATTTGTATCCTCTCACAGAGTAGTTGACTTAAAAACTAGTTACTCACTGAGAGAATAACTATATTTTTAGAAAAGAAGCATGACTTGGTAGATTTGTTTTCAAAGGTGAGTTTTGATTATATCTATACATTTGCTGGGATATATTCCAGCAAATGTATTCCATTTGCTGGAATAATATGGCAAATGTCTTTATTACTGCATCAGATTCTAATCCTAGAAGATGGGCAAAATATTGCAGAGTTTAAAAACATTCTGAGAAAGTCTGATCGTAAATTACTTTACTAAATAGAAAAGCTTGATGTCCATGTCAATGTAGGTACTTTTTATGAACTGGTTGCAGAAGGTTCCAGTAAGAAAGATGGGAAGGCAGATTTATGATATGAGATTAAATGAGCTAAGATAGTTAAAGCTCTCAGCCATAAAAAGAAACGAAATTGAGCTATTTGTAATGAGGTGGATAGACCTAGAGTCTGTCATACAGAGTGAACTAAGTCAGAAAGAGAGAGACAAATACCGTATGCTAACACATATATATGGAATTTAAGAAAAAAAAATGTCATGAAAAACCTAGGGGTGAAACAGGAATAAAGACACAGACTTACTAGAGAATGGACTTGAGGCTATGGGGAGGGGGAAGGGTAAACTGTGACAAAGCAAGAATGAGGCATGGACATATATACACTACCAAACGTAAGGTAGATAGCTAGTGGGAAGCAGCCGCATAGCACAGGGAGATCAGCTCGGTGCTTTGTGACCGCCTGGAGGGGTGGGAGGGAGGGAGACGCAAGAGGGAAGAGATATGGGAACATATGTATATGTATAACTGATTCACTTTGTTGTGAAGCAGAAACTAACACATGATTGTAAAGCAATTATACTCCAATAAAGATGTTAAAATGAAAAAAAAAGATAGTTAAAGCTCATACATAGCACAGTCACACAGCAAGTGGCAATAAATATTAGAGGTGATCATGGTGTCCCCAGTGGTTCCATTCCTGGCTCAAAGCTCTCCTACTCACACAAACTCTCTTGGGATAATCGCAGTTGTTCTCATGGCTTGGAATTTAATGATTTCAAATCAGCCTCTGCTTCCCCAGGCCTAGCTCATATGTGTCCTGACTGCTGGATATCCCATCCTTGAGGATGAAGGATAATCCTCAAGTTCAGCATGTCCACAGGTCACCTAAACTAGCTCCTTTTGTATTCTAGCTCTCAGATGGGTGGTGCCATCCTCTGTCTAGACAAGCCAAGTAACGGCGTGGGGAATAGATTCGACGTTTTCATATAACAGTCATCAGTCGCTGAGTGCTGTTTACTTCATCTCTTAAACACATCTCAAAATACTCCACTTTCCTCTGTCTTCAGTACCAGGGTTTCTTATTTTGTCTGCCATCAGAGCAAATAACTGAAAACAAAAGTTAGCTTGTCACCACCCTACTTAAAACCTCTTTAGCGTAAAGTCTTGTTTCTCAAGCATCGTACACAGGACTTTGCGTGACCTGGTGGCTGCTTCATGTCTGTAACTCCATGCTGGACATTTATGTTCACTTATTTATTATTGAACTACAGTTGATTTACAATGCTGTGTTAGTTTCAGGTATACAGCAAAGTGATTCAGTTATACCTATATCTATATCTGTCTATCTATCTATGTATTATTTTCCATTATAGGCTGTTACAAGATACCGAATAGGGTTTCCTTTGCTATACAGTAAATCCTTACTTATCTATTTCATATATAGTAGTGTGTATCTGTTAATCCCATACTCCTAATTTATTCCCTCTCCCCCCTCCCCTTTGGTAACCATAAGTTTGGTGTCTATGTCTGTGAGTCTGTTTCTGGTTTGTAAATAAGTTTATTTGTATTATTTTTTAGATTGCACATATTATTGATACCATGTAGTATTTCTCTGTCTGTCTGACTTGCTTCACTTAGTATGATAATCTCTAGGTCCATCCATGTCATTGCAAATGGCTAAACCTTCATCCTTTTCATGGCTGAGTAATATTCCATTGTATATATACGTACCCCGTCTTCTTTATCCATTCATCTATTGATGGACACTTAGGTTACTTCCGTGTCTTGGCTATTGTGAATAGCGCTGCTATGAACACTGGCGTGCGTGTAACTTTTCAAATTAGAGTTCTCTTCTTTTTGGATATATGTTCAGGAGAGGGACTGCTGGATCATATGGTAACTCTACTTTTAGTTTTTTAAGGAACTCTCATGCTGTTTTCCATAGTGGTCACACCAGTTTACATTCACGTTGGACAGTTATTGCTTCCCAAATGCAGGTAATGCTTTTAGTCCCAGATATTTTCCAGGCTGATTTCCTTGTTCCTCTCTCTGCTTATGCTCATGGGCTCCTCACTCCCTCCCACCTCCACTGCTAACACAACGTAATCATCCTCCAGACTCATCTCAGCATAGACCTTCCCTAGGCACTCCTACAGGTGACGCTATAGACACTGGAACAAGTAGGACCGAGTGTTGCAAAGGATTAAACGGTGATGGGTGGTTTAGGGGGCCACTGTAGGTGGGATGAAGAGAAGGCTTCTCTGAGAAATGGACATTTGAGCTAAGATTTGAACAATGAAAGGGGCAGAGTCAGGGGAAGAGTGTTCCAGGCAGAAGAAAATCAGATGCAAAAAAAAAGTGAGAATAAATTTGATCTATTGAATAATAGGAAGAAGACTCTTCTGTGGTTACAAACGAGTGAACAAAGGGGACAGTGGTGGGAGATGAGCTTTGAGGACCAGAGTGTGCGGTGCTTTGTGGGCCAAGTGAGAGAGATTGGATTTTATTCTGAGTGTGAGGGGGTATCACTGTAGAGTTTGTAAAACAGCCTTATTGAGGTATACTTGACCTAAACAAACTGTACGTTTTTAGAGTTTACGAGGTGATATACCTTAACACGTGTATACACCTGTTACACCATCACCTTGATGCACAACAAGATAGTGAACAAACCTACCAACCCCTCCGTAATCTCTTCCTCACCTGATTAGGTCAGGCCCACGCAGGATAATCTCCCTTTTTGGTAACTTATTCAGCTGATCAGTGATTTTAACTGTATCTGTGAAATCCCTTCACCTTTCCCATGCTCTGTTTGTTAGAAGCAAGCCAAAGACCCACCCCGTCAACAACCTTAGATCTTTCTTGTGTGGAGTTCTCTGTGGATCAAAGGAACCTGGTTGTTCTCCATGTGCTGTTACGCTGTAATCATTCGTATTCTCTGCCAACTTTCTTCTGGATCAGTGACTCTACAAAGTATTGTCTCTTGTGCCCCGACAGTTTAAAGCCTTTAGTCAAAACCTTTTCAGCTTTTTTTCTGCTTTAGAAACGGACAGTGTATGTATATTTCTGTCTTACTTCTCTTGCTTTTTCTCTGTTCATGTTGGTCTCAGGAGAATGACTTCATATGATACATTATCCAGAAGGCTTTGAGTTCATGAACTGACTGTAAGACAAATGATTAATCTACTCTCTATCTATCTGGGCTTTCATCTTCACCTCCACCCAGTCGATTAACTCACATGCTATCAGTTCAGAAGGATACATGATAGCAAGAAGAAAGAAGTGTTTTATAATCAAATCAGATATTTCACTGGCAAAGGAAAGTGTCCTAAGGAGGGTGTCTGTATGTACAGACAAGGTGTATTTGAAGACCTGATAAACTGTGATGGACAAAGTGATGGGGAAAGACAAAACTACTCAGTAAGTGAAATATCGGAGAGACGATCTTTTGAACCATTTCATCAAGCAATTGCAAAATTTCAGAGATAGCCAAGTTTGAGCTGTTAAAAGCACACATTGAATCTTGTAGTTGTCCCTAAATTACCTTATATCACCTGTTTGTGAAGTTGACTTTATGAATTATTTGATTTTGATGGAAGGACGGTCATCTACAAATCATCAAAGGCCTCTATCTTAAATTGGAAGAAGATAAGAAAAATAAGTTACTGATGCCATGAAAATTCTCCCCAGATCTGTGCAGTGTGTTCTAGAGATGAAATCAGTAGCGAGGACGCTGCACTGTGGCAGAATTGTCACAGCACAGAGCGGACAACTCATTAGCAGGTGAAGACGCCCTTGGACGTCTCTCCGGGGTCTCGGGAGGGGAAAGCTGCCCTGAGTCTCTCAGTGTCTGGGCTGAACATTCCCGCTTGGTTACACAGATCCTGTAGCTGCACCAGAGCTACTGATGTGAGTACTGCAAAGGTCACGAGCAGGTCAAGAGACCGGGCACTTCGGGGAGTTCGCTCAAGATACTGTGGCAGGGGTGAGGCAGCAAAACGAGTAATGGGAGGGCAATGCCTTTTATTTTATTTTTGTTTGAAAATGGTCAATACATTACTATACAGCTATTAAAAGAAAAGAATGATTTAAAGAGATATCAAGAATGTACCATTAAGCATGAAAAACATAGCAGGGTAATCCATTTATCATCATCTCTTTTTCTTCTTTCATAAAAGCAAGTATCAAAAACAAAGCTTCCCTAAAATGTGACTCTAGGTGTGCATTGTTTGTGTAAACATGGACAAAGCCATGGAAGGGCTCCCACCTGGCTGTGTATTGTCACCTGGCTGGGGACATCGGGAAGGGTGCTGTGTGCCACAGCTGTTGTACTAACCAGCAAGCATGTTCTATCCCCATAAGCTTTGAAGAGAAATGGAAAAAAGAAGAAAATTAAAAAGAAAAACCGGCTTCCCTGGTGGCGCAGTGGTTGAGAGTCCACCTGCCGATGCAGGGGACACAGGTTCGTGCCCCGGTCCAGGAAGATCCCACATGCCGCAGAGCGGCTGGGCCCGTGAGCCATGGCCGCTGAGCCTGCGTGTCCAGAGCCTGTGCTCCGCAACGGGAGAGGCCACAACAGTGAGAGGCCCGCGTATCGCAAAAAAAAAAAGAAAGAAAGAAAAACCATTTTTTGCTCAAATAGTACCAAAGCAACAGTCATGGACAATTTAAAAGAGCAAACAGGGGCTTCCCTGGTGGCACAGTGGCAAAGAATCCTCCTGCCAATGCAGGGGACACGGGTTCAAGCCCTGGTCCGGGAAGATCCCACATGCTGTGGAGCAACTAAGCCCGTGCGCCACAACTACTGAGCCTGTGCTCGAGAGCCCGCGAGCCACAACTACTGAGCCCGCGAGCCACAACTACTGAAGCCTGCGCGCCTAGAGCCCATGCTCCTCAACAAGAGAAACCACCACAATGAGAAGCCCGCGCACTGCAACGAAGAGTAGCCCCTGCTCGCCGCAACTAGAGAAAGCCCACGCGCAGCAACAAAGACCCAATGCAGCCAAAAATAAATAAATAAATTTATATTAAAAAAAAAAAAGAGCAAACAGCATCATCAGAGTATCAGCCCCAGCCCGGTAACCCATATCTTCCTAGTCTTCTGTTTCTTTGCTTCTTCTTGTCCTAATGGATATGTTATTTTTCATACTTAAAATCATAGTAGAAGTAAAACTTTTATTCTGTTTTCCTGACTTACCTTTGTATTAGGCATATTATTACATGTTTCTATGTTCTTCATGCTTATAATTCTTGACATATTAATTAAAAAAACAGAGAGAGGCTACACCATAATTTACTTGGTCATCATTCAATTATGGGACATTTGTTGGCAATTTTTCTGTTAAAAATATTAAAATAATATATAGGTATCTGTATAACACTTTTCCCACTTTTAAAATTAAGTAATCCCTTAAATTAAATCCCCAGATTTAGAGTTTTAGAAATGGATAAAAAATTATGAATACCTTCACTGTAATACACTCTAAGGATTTCCTAATAATTTCTTTTTTTAATAAATTTATTTATTTTTGGCTGCATTGAGTCTTCATTGCTGTGTGTGGGCTTTCTCTAGTTGCGCCAAGCAGGGGCTACTCTTCATTGCGATGCGCGGCCTTCTCATTGTGGTGGCTAGTCTTGTTGCAGAGCACGGACTGCAGGCGCGCGGGCTTCAGTAGTTGTGGCACGCTGGCTCAGTAGTTGTGGCTTACAGGTTCTAGAGTGCAGGATCAGTAGTTGTGGCGCATGGGCTTAGTTGCTCCGTGGCATGTGGGGCCTTCGCAGACCAGGGCTCGAACCTGTGTCCCCTGCATTGGCAGGTAGATTCTCAACCACTGTGCCACCAGGGAAGCCCCCTAATAATTTCTTACATTTCACATTCTCTGAAGCATTTGGCAAACTGTCTGGCAAGAAGATGACGCAAAGAAGTGCAGAGGTATCTCTTGGAAAAGTGTCTATTTATGGTGGAGTTAGTGGGCCCAGAGCCTTGACACTCCCAACTTGGGGAAGAATAATGGCAAATCACAGCCTCCCAGCACTTTGAGATAGGGCCTAACAGTCATTGATTTTGCTTCCTGCTGATGAATTAGCCCTTGAAATTCTGAGATCCAAACCTCTGAATACCGTAGAAACAAATGTAGCTATTAAGAACTTGTCCTCAACTATGCATTAATTTTGGTACAAGCCATATTGTAACAAAAGACACATGAAAAAATTGTTTCAATAATCTAGGAGTTTATTTCTCACTGACATCCCAGTCCAGACCTAGCCAGATGGCCCTGCAAAAATGAAGTGGCATTGCTCCAGGAGGCCGTCTTGGTAGCCAGGCTCCTTAGGTAGCTCTGGCTTTTTTTAAAAAAAAGTGGCGGTGATGAATTCAGTGACGTCTGGCAGAGTTTGGTGTTGCTGCCTTGATTCATGCCAAGCACCAGCAATTTTACCCACCATCACTTTGCCCCATCACTGCGAATGTCCCTGCGGTGGGAAAGGTCTAAATGTTATCCCGAAACATCTTGACCTTGCGCACACCTCGAAGGGCTCTGGCACCACCAAGTGTTTGTGGAGCATCTTTGAGAACCTGCACCCAGAGGAAGGGGTCCTGGGGGCAAGGAGCTCTGGGGAAGGTGAAGAGGAGGGTTCTGAACACACAAGCAGGCCATGTGCTCCAGAGCCAGTGATACAGCTGAGGGGGGCCCTGACAAGCTGATGCAAGAGGTTCCGGGAGGAAACGGGAGGGTGTCGAGGAGGACAGAGGCCAGCGAGGAAGAGCTGGGTGGAGGCAGGCAGGATTAATTATGAAGCTGGCAAATGTCTGGCTTTACCAGGCTTCATTCAGACTGTGGGTGGAGTGAGCCCTTGGCTAGAAGCAACCGGTCTGCACTGTGTTCTTGTTGATCTGTTTACCACGACGCTCTTCCCTCCAGCTGGTATAGCTTCTGGAGGGCAGGACCCATATCCACCCCGAGCCTGGCCCAAAGCAGCTGCTTGATCAATATTTTCAGAATGGATCAAGATAAATACAACATGGTTTATTATAAAACGCGGCGAGACCAGAGTCCCGGGACTGGATATTAAAGAATAACGAAATAGAATAGGTTCAGGCAGAGATCAGAAACGTGACAACCTGCAAGGAGGTTGTACAGAGCAGGCTCCATGTTCCTTTCCTCGGCCCTTTGTGCACCACCCTTAGTTTTCTCACCCTTTAGCTGACTTGCTATTTTATGTGTGCCCTTGGCAGTGAAAGGAGACTGTCAATACCAGATGAAGAGGCTGAGTCGATCCTTGTGGAACCAGAGGATGCTAGAAGATTTTGTGTTTGTGCTTCACATAGAAATCGGAAACTGAAAAATCCCATCGGCTCGCCTGGACAGGAGAACAGCATAGCTTCCGTGCAGGAACGTGTGTCAATCTCACAATCCGTTAGCCCAGGTAACGTTTATTGATGAGCTATATGTGGCCTTCAGTCACGTCAATATTATCTCATAAATGCGCAGTGTCCTGGTGAGATTATTTTATTGAT
Organism: Neophocaena asiaeorientalis asiaeorientalis; assembly: GCF_003031525.2. Classification (NCBI taxonomy): domain Eukaryota; kingdom Metazoa; phylum Chordata; class Mammalia; order Artiodactyla; family Phocoenidae; genus Neophocaena; species Neophocaena asiaeorientalis. The sequence goes on along the minus strand of NW_020173037.1, from coordinate 2,979,280 downwards.
AAGAGTAGAGGCTCAGAGAAGCTACAGATCAAAGACGTAAAAAGTCAAGCCCAGACGTTCTGAAAGTGCTGTGTGGGGAAGGAGATAAGGGAATTTGGGGGGACTACTTTAATTTGAAATATTATCTTTGACACTAAAGAATGGCAAGTTGTATTTAATCGCTGGGAAAGGTAAGGATTTCTCTCTGTAAATAATACTTAGCAATAACCTTAGGGCTTGTTTCATGAGTCAACTGGGAATAAACTAGCTACCTTTTAGAGGTGGGTGGGTAGTCACAGAATATTAGGTTACTACTTAGCTAATTGCTTTTCTGATGTATTAAATGGCAATTGATCCCCAAAGATGAGCAGCTCATTTCCTACAGACCAGTCAGATCAACCATGATATCTGCAATGATAATTACTATTAAGTGTATAGTCCTCCTGGAGAGGGGCTTGTCCTGCTAGGAGGGTGAAGACAAGCGAGAATCACTAATAAGAGTGAACGTCAATCCTTCAGGAGACCCAGTGATTACATAGCAGAGGTAATGGAGTTACTTAATGGATATTTTAATTTTTACAAGCTATGAGTTTGTAGCCTGAAAAATTATCTCCTGAATTAATAATGTACACAGAATTGATGTGCTGAGTTACCATAGAAATCACCTTTAGTACGATTGACACTGCTAATTATGTCACATCACCTCTAATGGGTTTCGTAAGTAGAAATGTTTCCGAGCAGCTACATTAATCCATGTTGCTTCATAATTTGACTCTTTCTCTTCTTTGCGTGTTTGATAAATTCTCTGAAAGACCGTCAACTTATACATTTAAGCGAACATAAAACAAAGCAGGACTCATGTTTCCCGGTAGCAAATTTCAGATCAGAATTCTATTACTTGGGATCCATTTTTCATGTTTCTGTCTTTTACCTCACATCTCTGAGACTGCTTGAAGCCGTCTGTTCGTCCATCCATCCATCCATTCTTTAACGCATTACATGAATTAAGCACCAACTACACACAAGGCTTTGTGCTAGATGGGCGCTGTAAGAGCTTATAAAAATAAATTACACACCGTACCTCCTGTCATCAAGTTTGCAATCTACCAATAAGAAGGAGATCACACATATACATTAAGTATATATGAAAGTTTTTGGTAACTACCAGAAGGGTATGTGTATAAAATGTTACTGAGAGAAAGAAGTCACTTCTGGACAGAGGCCCGCAAGGCCACCTGGATGTTTCATACTCAGTAGGCAACAGTTTAAAGCTATCTCGTTATATACTGTTAAAGCCGTCACAGCTGTCCTGCACTTAGTAACATGAGATAGCACTTCAGCAGGACACTCGGGGGACCATTTGAAACAGTGAAATCACCAACAAGAAACACAAAAATTTGAAAATATGGTACCAGACAGAGTGTGGAAAGGACACTTTTTACAGTGTGAGAGCTGAAATAGGAAGGCAGTGTCACCTCGCTCATCCTCAGCTGGGTACCTGTACTTGCGGTGACACACTTTTCACCTCTCTGGGTGGGTCTGCCAACCGCCGTGAAGGCGCTGGGAGCACTGATGTTGGAGAGACAAATAAATGTTAGCAAGAAGGTAAATTTGCACAACCGGAATCCCTGAGTCTTGAGGGTCTGCCACGTCTTGTAACTTGAGGGTCTACCACGTCTTGTAACTGTTTACGATGACTCGAAGTGTAGGTGGTAAATTTCGTGAAGCTATGTAGTACAACGCAGTCACAATCTAATTAGAGCCGTGTGGCTCCTCGTATACGCCCTCGACTATGATTCAGAGTCTAACCAAGTTCTGAGGCATTTCCAGCTTCAGTTAATATATATTTTTAGGAGGTAGTGAAGGACTCTGAAGGTGACAGTTAACTAAACAAACAGGCATGGCGAGGTTGACCAGCTGTTGGTCAACTTATGTCATCTTGCACAGTAAGAGCCTCAGAAACATCCTGGGTTTCAAACCAACTCTGTCTCTTAATAGCTGTGTGACCTTTGGTGGAGAGGTTAACCTCTCTGTGCATCAATTCACTTATCTGTAAAATTGGGACAGTAACAGTACTAACATCATAGAGTCCTTGTAATAATTAGATGAATTACATACGTGGAGTGCGTCTAAGTAATATAGTACAGACCATTAGTATTGTTAATGTTAATATTACATGTGCGGTAACTTAAAACATGAATGCCAGAGATGTTTCTTGAGGAAATATGTATTCAGTGCTCATGTTCAGAGTTATGGAATAGAAAAATTAGAAACTAACAGTTGAACTTTTTGTATAGGCTATAGCAGCTCTGCCCAGTAGAATTTTCTGCACTGATGGAAATGTTCCACGTGTACACTGTCCAGTATGGTAGCCACTGGCCACATGTTGTCACTGAGCACTTGAAATGGGGCGAGTTGTGACTGAGGAGCTGACTTTTAAATTTTATTTTATTTTAATTGACTTAAATTTCCTGTGATAGGAAAGGTGGGCTCACCGTGTGCTGTTCATTGGCGATTTTCTAGCTAGAGGACTTAATCTCTATGCCCTTAGCATGGCCATATAATGAGTACGAGTGCGTGAAGCAGTCAGAGCTGAGGACCATTCCAGCAGGCTCCTGGAATGTTCCTCTGTTCTGACTTTTAACACCCTACAGGTCCTTCTCGTGGCCACTTTGACTCGCAAGGCGAGTGTGCCCAGCAGGGACGGACCTCTACGTGTCCCAGGGCCTCTCCTGGTTTCTATACACCAGGCCCTCTGAGCCCAGCCAACAGGGTCTGCTCCCGAGAGGGCTGCCCAGCCAGATTCTCAAGGTGACCAGGTGGGCAAGCCCTAGAACGTGTCTTGTGAAGGGGTCTGTCCCCTAGTCGCTCTTCTGGGGCAGGTAATGGGGGCCTCAGGACACCCCGGCTCCCTCCAAGGTGAGGGGCTTTGTCACCACCCCCCAAGGAAGCCAAAACCCTGGGAGGCTAAGGGACTCGTCCAGGGTGACACCATAGTACGTGTCTGAGCTGGGACCAGACCCTCATCTTTTGAGTTTTAATCCCATTGCTCATGAACTATATCTCATCTGTTACGATGGCTGAATTGTGTCCCCCCATCCCCCAAATCCATGTTGAATCCCTAATCCCCAGTACCTCAGAATGTGGCTGTATTCGAAGATAGGATCTTTAAAGAGGTAGTTAAGTTAAAATGAGGTCATGAGGGTGGACCCTAGTCCATTAGGACTGGTGTCCTTATAAGGGGAGGAACTAGGACACAGAGGTACACACAGTGGGAAGACCGCACGGGCACCCAGGGAGAAGTTGGCCGTGTTCAAGCCCAAGGGAGAGACCTTGGAAGAAGCCAAGCCTGCCCGCTCTTCACCTCTGGCTTCTAGCCTTCAGACTTGTGAGAAAATAAATATCTGCTGTTTAAACCACCCAGCCTGAGGTACTTAGTTATGGCAGCCCTGAGAAACGAATACGACTTCCAACCTCCGAAAGGAATTGTAAGCTAAAGGAAATACTAGGATAATTCTGCTGAGTTGCTTATGGTTTTAATTGAATAGGTAGCAGGTGACATTTCAGTAGCGTGTATGCTGCTCACCAATGCTGTGGAACAGATGTGAAGACTGATGACACTTGTGGACCCATCTGAAATATTTTTACTTGAGAACGACAAGGAGTGATGAGGTGACGTCAGTGACCCTTCAAGAAACAGCAACGCTTTCAGGCAAGTGAAGACCCGAAACATTGTTTTTGAGAGGGAAAGAAGGAAAATGACATAGATGGATGCATCCCAGTATTTGAAGTGATAGCCAAGTTTAGTCCTTTTTATAAATTGTACTTTAGAATATAATGGTGTTATAACGATAAATTTGCAAACCCTATTGCATTTAAACTTGTGCTCTGTTTTGCTAAGTCCTGCATTTCCTCATCCAAGTCTTCTTGTAATAAGTTGGAATTTCTAAAGTCTCATCGACTTGGTCACTTCCTAATTCTCTCTCCAGCAAACCCACCATGGTCCAAAGGGCACAGAGGAGGTGATGGTGAGGTGATGCCCTTTATTCTAATCTGAGACTACACAGATGGTGACAGTGTTTGATCAGATTTTAGAATCAACAGATCACAGAGACAAATAGGAAACATCCTAAATGTAAATCAATGGAGGATTGGTTAAATCAATAATAATTGATCTATACAAGGAAATGCTATGTGACTGTTAAAAGTGATGGTGTAAGTTTATATTTACGGACCAATAAAGATGAAAGATGTCTGGGATACAGCTTTATTTAAAAGAAGACAGGCTAGCAAATAGCATAATAATTTTAAAAAGTCTTTTCTTTATGTGTGTTATATTTACATACCCACATGTGTATATACACACATAGGAAACATGCAACAGGATATACCAATACATCAAAAGATAACAGTGCTTATTTGTACGTGTGGGGAATTTTGCAGGTGCTTTTCACTTTATATCTTTATGTATCTTTATGTATTATCTATAGCTTTGTCAAGATTCTGTCCTGCTTTCATTTCTAAAAAGAGAAGAGTCCAGGTGAGACCAGGAGCTGTCTTCCTGGTCTGTGGAGAGCGGGTGGGAATTGAGTCTCTGAGGGGGAGACCAGACAAGGTGAGAACAAAGTTCTGCTGTTGCGATGAAAGGTTTAGCCCGAGGTTCCAACCTTAAGTTTCCCAGTTCACACTCAGTTTTGAACAAAGGGCAGAATTTTGTGACTAGAGACTGTTTATCCCCTTTAGTATTCGTCAGTATGTCTGGAAACCTTGGAGCTCCCAGCCTCAGGCTTTGAGGGCAGGGCGAAATGAGTTGAGGCTGAAACTTTGTTTGAGGCAGTTCTTGACATCCAGGGTTGGCAAAATTTTTCTGCTGATAGAAGGCATCATATGGCTTGTACGTTGTTAAGCAATGAGCACAGGAGAGAGGTGAGAGAAACTGTGGGTGAATTGGACATTGGAGAAGGCTTCCACCAGGGTATATGAAGTCATTTTACCCCAGATGAATTGGAACCAGTAGCTTTTTCCTTTTAATCTTAAGAGAACAGTTTTCTTTGTGTCCTTGTCATGACAGTCAAATCCTGAATTGCCAACTTTCAGTAGGTTTGTCTTAGGAATGAATATAAAGTAATCTATCTATCTATCTATCTATCAATCATCTATTATCTATCTATCTATCATCTATCTACACTTACGGATTTTTAACCTCTACCACCTACATAGTTTTACATTTTTATTTTAATTTAATGATAAATGATACATGCCTATGTAAAAAACTCAGACAATATAGTGTAATTAAAGTAAGGGATAAAAGTTTTCTATTTTAATTTCATTTCCAGCCTTTCACTCCCTGCAGGAAGTCACAGTGAACTCACCTGTGTCTCTCCAGACACATATACCTACACCAGAATTTTTCTCCCACAAGATATTCAACATGATTAAAATAAAATCTCAATATTGTAGATATTCATGGCTGCATGAGATGGCCTAATGTGGGCACACCATCGTTTATTTAGCCATTTCCATGACAACTGATGTTTAGGTTGTCTCCATCTTTTTCTGTCTTAATACTTGAAGAACATTGTCCACACTTGGATGCTTATGTAAGTCTAGGATCCTGGGTGAAGAATTGTTGAGCCTAAGATGTGGGTGTTTGCTAGACCCTAGTGATACTGTCAGGTATCAGCAGAATTTATGAGGGACTTTGGAGCACCTCACACACCTGGGGGAGAATGTTTCTATCTCCTGACCACCCTCTTCTCTGCCTCTTCCAACATCTGGGGTCTGACAGATAAGGACATCAGGACCACATTTGTTTAACACTGAGGTCTTGACAGAACTAGGAACATGCTGTGTGTATTCAGTCCCTTCCCGGGGAGTTCCCAGAGCACAGACAGGCCCTCCTGAGAGACACCAATGTTCGTGTAAGGACTTGGGGATCTGGACAGTATTCAATAGCTTATCATGAAACATCTAGACTCAAAGCGCTGCTAAAACAGGAACAAAAGAACAACGAGCTTTGTGGAACTGCTGCTTCCCCTCAAACTATTTGATACTTTAATTTCTGGTATCTGTCTCAGAACACCACATGAGAATTTTATTTTAACATCCTGTGATAGAGAATCATTTGTCATTCAGGAGAAGTTCTCCTGGGTGTGGGCAGAGATAAAACAGCAGTCCCCAAGTGGTGGAAACATCCGCCTAATGCCGAGTATGTATTCCTGTCTTGACCATGCATCGGTGTTGGGGGTTTGGGGCAACAGTCCCCTTTATGGCTTCGTCAAGATGAGTTCAGTTTACAGCGTGTGGAGCTTCACAGACAGTCTCACATGCTGTACATAACGAGGACCTGTTCATTTCCATTTTCCCTCCCCCTGGAATTGTCAGCATCTTTTGGCGATGACAGTTTCAAAGCTCGGAAATGTGTTGAAACGGGGTGGTGGACTCCAGTTGTCTAACAGAGCCATAGCTTGTGACATAGTTGTTTAATTTGTTCTGGAATAACAACATCGTGGAGTGAAACCAAGAGGGCAGAAATTGTTAGAATCAGGCCATTTCAACACGGAGCCAGAGTGCTGAAGGCTAAGGAGCAAATTCATTCATCTATAAATGTATTCACTCGAAAAAAATATATCTAGTTCCCCAGCCAGGGATTGAACCCGGGCCATGGCAATGAAAGTGCCAAATCCTAACTGCTAGACCACCAGGGACCCCCCCAAATATATCTACTGTGTACCTACTAGGCACTGATCTACATGCTGGAGATGAGGGAACAAAGCCCCTGCTCTCGTGGATCTTGCTAGAGCTGGGACACAAGGAGAAAGATGGAAGAATCCCACATCAAGGGGTTTATCATCCAGTGTGATTAAAAAGGCTGTTATAAGAAGACCTGCATGTGTACCTGAGGAGTCCAGCCCCTAACTTAAGTCCTTCCTGCTCTAATCATGTATGCTATCAATGGTGTTTTCATTTAAATTCAAAGCGGTCACAGATGAATGGATAAAGAAGATGTGGTACCATGGAATATTAGCCATAAAAGAGAATGAAATAATGCCATTTGTAGCAACATGGATGGACCAAGAGATTATCATACTAAGTGAAGTAAGTCAGTCAGAGAAATACAAATACCATATGATATCACATATATGTGGAATCTAAAAAATGACACAAATGAACCTGTTTACAAAACAGAAACAGACTCACAGACATAGAGGACAGGAGGGAGAGGGATGGACTGGGAGTTTGGGATTAGCAGATGCAAACTATTACATATAGGATGGGTAAACAACAAGGTCCTACTGTATAGCATAGGGAACTATATTCAATGTACTGGGATAAACCATAATGGAAAAGAATATAAAAAAGAATATATATATACACATATGTGTATATACACACATATATATGTGTATATATTTGTGTTCATATATATAACTATATATATATAAATATATTTGTGTTCATATATATATATAACTATATATATATATAACTATATATATATAACTATATATATATATATATATATAAAACTGAGTCACTTTGCTATACAGCAGAAGTTAACACAGCATTGTAACTCAACTATACTCCAATAAAAAAATTCAAAGCTGTCATGATAACTGATAGGAAAGGGCACTGGCCCAGGAATCACAAAATAAGCACCCAGATTTGGTACTGACTAGTCTGGTAACTGTATGAGGCAGGAGATGCTAGCTGCTGTAACAAACAATCCCCAAATCTCACTGGCTCAACAATGCAAGATTTATTTTTTGTTCACACCGTAGTCCAGGGAGGGTCAGGTATGTACATGGTGAGGCTGTGCTCTTTCAGGCTCTGCCATCGTTTCAGGCCTTGAAGTTCACCCTGAATTCCCTGAATCTGGCAGGGGAAGATAAGGGAGAGTGTAGAGGACTAAGCAGGAATTTTATGGGCCAGCCCGGGGGACTTGAGTGTCTCTTACCCATATTCTATCCAGAGCTCAGTCACATTGTCACATCTGACTTCAAAGGAGTTTAGGAAGTATATGGGCTGTGTATCCAGGAAGAAAAAGAAATGGGTTTGTGGGCATATTGACAGCCATTGCTAGAGGAATCTTGGGTGAGTTGCCTGGATTCAGCACCTGACACCTGTGATAGCCTTTATGTTAGGTCGGTCCTATAAGGGTAACAAAAAGAATTTCACACTATTAATCCCATTGCCAAGTTTACAAAGTAGTTAGCAGAATAAGACCCACACAGAGACCATCATAAAACCAGGCAGTACGTGTTAATTGCCGGAAGTGGGGAAATGGTATAAAAAGTATTTTAGGAATTGGTGGGAGAGAAAAACCCCTTCCGGATACAAGAGAGGTTGGCATCTCCAGCTGGAGGTGTCTAAGGTAGCTTGAATTTCACACGACCCAAGTGACACACTAACATCCCTCCACACTTGTCCCTCTCTGCTGCAATCACCATAGACAAGTGGCATCAAATCCCAGACTTCCATGTTCTTAACTTTAGAGTAGGGACACTGTGTCAGAGGACTGTGGTGAGAATTCACTGAACACATTTATGGAGCATTTTCTCTTATGTTGGTTTCTGTTCTAGGCACTGGGGATTATAATATTGAAAACAATAGACAAAAATTTCTGCCTGCATGGAGTTAATGGAGCTTGTGATGCTTTATGAGCTGTGAAATTCAATGCAAATGCTCATTTTCAGGTCTTCAGCAATAGCCGTGTGATCCTGGTGTGATGCTGCCACGCCAGCTCTCCTGGCTGGGTTGCTGGGAGATCATGTGCCATCTGCACACAGACAGATGCCTCTGCTCCGAGGCAAGGAGCACGTCGCTGTGTGATCACTACGGAGAGCAAACTAACACCTGCGGCTCAGATCGCCAGCTCTTGAGACTTTTGACTTTGAGCTTTGTATTGAAAGCCACTGCGGCGTGTCTTGGCTGTAGCCTTTTAGTCCATATGCCATGTTTCTCCTAATAGTTCTGACTTCTGCTGCTTTGCGGGGTAATGACCTCTCTGTGATGCCTCTGCCCCAATTCGGAACTCTCCGAATTTAGTTGAAAAATACCCACAAATCCCCAAAACCCATCTGGCTGTTTTTGTGTCTTGTAGTGATAGACAAACATAAACTTCAGTTTATTTACATAGATGTCATTATCTTCTCCCTTTGGGGTTAGGTTCTAAAATCTGAACATAAAGTTAGCCGAAGTCTCATGACGACAAAATTGTCCTTGAAAGTCCCTGAAGAAGGGCCATGTAGGGGACTCAGGCTATCTATCTCTCAGGGGGGCCAACCCTGTGGGCTTTTCTTTTTCAGTGAGCATCTGATGGAACTGTCTCACGTTTATAGAGGATGCTGACCGAACGGCGTGTCTTCAAGCAGTAGAACCACAGTGGAGGGGCTTAGGCTGTGAGAAGGTCTGGGGGGGTCTATGTTCGTTTGGCGAGCAGGCAGCCCTTCTCTGGCACCGTTTCGATGCCCCTACACCCAGGTGTGTAGTTGAACTTGTACCAGCTGCACCTGCACATAACCCGGTGCTCACCACTCCCCTCCGTCTCTACCTTTTTGGAAGCTTCAGGGTTTTGTTGTTTGGCTCCCAGGACCCTTTCCAGAACTGAGTCTCAGTTCAGTTGATGGGGTAAGGAGTGGAGATGCACATGGAGAAGCTCAGGCAGAACATGGGACTGACTTTATAAAGGGCAGGTATCGATTTTCATAAGAAAGCAGTAGGCAGAGGAATGAACGTTTGTGGGGGTGATGAGAGACCTGGAAGGTGAGATTTAGAGAGCGAATCTGGTGAGGAGGACTTTAGGGTGCAGTGCTCTGCGTCTTGCAATGGGAACAGCCCCTTTGATGTTGGTAGCAGACGGGATTTTTTTGGGGCCTGTTGCAGTAGGGGAGGGGCCTGTTGCAGTATCGAGAATGCTCTGAGCATGAGTTTGCAGGTGTCTCAAGGTTTAGGCAGAAAGGATTTTTCTTTCCTAAGGAGAAGTAAACAAGGCTAGAAAGAGCCAGTGGTGGGGAAAGTGGGATAAAGGGTGGCCTGGTTGGCTGGGAGATCAGAGAAGGGCTTCTCCGGAGCCCAGCCAATTCTCAAGGGGTCTGCCTGCTGCTCCAGCTGAGGGTAAGCCAGAGTTCAGGGGAGAGGGTCTGAACCAAACTGTGGATAACAAGTTTTCAGTTCCGATTGATCAGGGAGGACAAACGTTCAACTAATCATTTACGAGGCGGAGATGGGGATGTGCAGGGTCTGGTGTTGCCATAGGGAAACAAGGGCTGTGTCCGTGAATCCGTCCAAGTCACGTGGGGTGGGGTCTCGAGGGAAGCCTTTTCTCCAGGCCAAAAGACAGGTGTTCCTTAACTTTCTGTAAAGTTCCACATTGTCATTAAAATATTTCCAGGCCTGAAAGGATTTTATAATTTTGTTTAACCCCTTCATTTAACAAATGAAGAAACTGAGGCCCAGAAGGGTTTTTCCACCGAATTCATACAAGTGGTTAAAGGCAAAAGGAAGCCCACACTGGAGGGCTCCTGACACTCAGTACTATTCTTCGAAACTTTGTGAAGATGCATACAGAGTTATGGCGAGATTCAAATGAGATATGTTTAAAGATTGTTTGGTGAGTTGAAAGCAACACATGAACTAAGCCTGTAACATCTGACCGGGACACTCACTCTCCATCTCGGCACCCGACCGCCCTCACTCTGCTCTTTTTCTTCCCAAGCACTTATGTTCTAACATACTTTATTTACTTACTGTGTTAATTTATTGTCTGTCTCTCTGCACCAAAATACAAGTTCCGTGAGAGAAGAGATTTTGCTTTTCTATTTTTTTTTTTTTTTTTTTTTGGGGGACGGGGGCCTCTCCCTGTTGGGGCC
>NW_020173037.1:2963468-2965811 GCF_003031525.2 Neophocaena asiaeorientalis asiaeorientalis | reverse complement strand
TTGTTTTTTGGTGGTACGTGGGCCTCTCACTGATGTGGCCTCTCCCGTTGCAGAGCACAGGCTCTGGATGCGCAGGCTCAGCGGCCATGGCTCACGGGCCCAGCTGCTCCGCGGCATGTGGGATCTTCCCAGACCGGGGCACGAACCTGCGTGCCCTGCATTGGCAGGCGGACTCTCAACCACTGCGCTACCAAGGTAGCCCTGCTTTTCTATTCTGTTTACTAACGTGTCTTTAGAGCCTAGAATGGCTCTTGGAGATTAGACACTCAGTAAATATTTATTGAATAATCAATAAGCCCAGGGAGTCTTGAGATAAAAACCTCTTCAGCATCAGCTATTTGGTGGGTATATTCAGTCATTCAGCAAATATTTATGGGAAGGCTTCAGAGCTGCAAGTGTTCTTTCAGGAACTGGCAGTCTAGTGGATCCTGCTGACATTCCAGTGGGAAGCTAGCTCACCAGCTAGTAACTGATGAACAAGTAAAATCTCTGAGGGTGACCCGAACAGTGCAGAGGATCAAATAAGGGGGCGTCCAGCTTGGACTGGGGGTCAGGGCAGAACCCTCTGCAGGTAACATTTAGGACAGGAAGGCAGCCACGTAAACCAGCAAGAAAAACACTCCAGGGAACAGCCCAGGAGAATTAGGTTTTCCTGGGATTTACATTTGCGTAGTGCTTTGTCTATGCTCTTTCATCAATATCACCTTGATATTGAGCCTGTAAGGGTTAGGTTTTTGTTATACAGTGTCTGGCTTATTAGAAAGGGCTTTAAAGTTTGTCTCTAGTCTAGAGGCATCCTTTCTGTCTATCTGAGTAGGGAAGAGAAGAGCTAACCTTTGGAATTTCTGTTTTAAGTTTCATGAAAACCTAGGTTTCTAATGAATAACAATGAATGGAAATGAATTGATAAAGGCAGACCTGATATATAAATGGTGTTTTCCATTTATGTATCTCTTCAGTGTATGGTTAGAAAACATAACATATGATCTGTACTTACTGTGATGTTGGAGAGAGGTAGATTGGTCATATCTTATAGATTCAAAATAAACCTGCCTTAATGATGATATCTATTTAAGTTTTTAAGTATATATTCTGTCTGTAGAGAAAGAAAGGGAGAATTGAAATTGGTTTTAATGACAATGTCAGGAAGAGGTTGAATCAGTTGACACATAAATGAGACTGTCACTAAAAAAATGTTCAAAGGAACTTCAAGATAATAAGAATGTTCATTTTAAAAGCCTTTTTGTTTAGTGTCAAGATAGAACGGAATAATATCTTTTAAAAAGCTATAGTTTATTTTCTGCCTGCATATTTGTCACATATAAACCTGGACCTTTTAGTAAAACATTTATAAATATATAAAACAGATTGATCGATACCTGATTCATGTGGAATCCCTGAGCAGCCACTGACAGGTCTGAACAATGATTTTTTAAAATTTCATTGTATTTATGAATTTAAAAAATAAATTTTTTTTTACTTTAAAAATTTTTTGGCGATGCCTCGCGGTATGGGTGATCTTATTTCCCCGACCAGGATTCCTCTTGCAGTGGAAACGCAGAGTCTTAACCACTGGACTGCCAGGGAAGTCCCTGAACAATGATTTTTAAGTTCGGTTTGCAATGATGTATCTGAGACACTGTCAGAAAAATTCCTTTACCTGTTCATCAGGTATTTGTTGGGTGCCTACTGTGTACTGTACCTGGGGATACAGAAATCAAGGCTCCCATCCCTGCCCTAAGAAAGCTCACCGTTCTAGGTCAGCAAATAACATGGGACTTGTTAAGTGCTATGCCATCATGAAAAGTGATGTGTGAGCACGTGATCCCATGAAAACGCCCAGCGGTGCTGCAAGCTGGACCTCTCTCTCCACACCAGGAGAAGCGCCAGTGCCCACCGACGGGGCCCGCGCTCAGCCCAAGACCTGGGCTACCCTCTCCCGCGGGTCCTGGGCTCACCTAGGACGAAAGCAATGGGATGCAGTGTGTGAAGACTTCTAACCATGTCAATGAAACAAGAAGAACTTGCAGGACTGCCAGAATTAATACAGACAATACACCTATTCATGGTTTTATTTATAACGAAAGTGTTTTTTTTTTTTTTTTTTTTTTTTTTTTTTTTTTTTGTGTGGTACACGGGCCTCTCACTGCTGTGGCCTCTCCCGTTGTGGAGCACAGGCTCCGGACGCGCAGGCTCAGCGGCCATGGCTCACGGGCCCAGCCGCTCCACGGCATGTGGGATCTTCCCGGACCAGGGCACGAACCCGCGTCCCCTGCATCTGCAGGCAGACTCTCAACCACTGCGCCACCAGGGAAGCCCTGTCTGTGTTTTTAAGAAGACACA
>NW_020173037.1:2912511-2963126 GCF_003031525.2 Neophocaena asiaeorientalis asiaeorientalis | reverse complement strand
CCCTTTACCTCTTCCTCCATTACCCTTTTTTCCCCTGTATTTTTGCATCGTTCAGGCCTTTGTGGACCACATTTGTTGTATGATTTTCATTCCACCCTACAATGAATTTTCTACATTTTGCAAAGAGTCAAAATCCCGATCCCTGCTCCTCCCTCAGCAGCTGGGCAGACAATGATGTGATTTACGGGGCCAGGAAGACTGGGGCCGCAGCAGGTCGGGTGGGGCGGAGAGTTTGCCTCTCCTGTTTCCTGTGGCCTCTTTCAGTGAATACTTGCTGGTGCTGAAAGCCTTAAATAAAGCCAATCTTTTGAGATGAGCCCATTTCAGGAGATGTGCTTGCACATCTGTGACCTGACCCTGGGCTCCGACAGACATCACTGAGTTCTAAGGACATTTTCCAGCAGAAAGGAAACCAGTATTGAGTTGATCTACATCCTTTGTTTCATCAAATTAAAATGCAGTACGTGCTCACACAGCTTTAAACAAATTTGGTGAATAAAACCCAGACTTCCCAAACAGATGTCCTATGTTTGAATATTTCCTATACAGAGACTGCTCTAAAAGTTTGCATTTGCTTTCCGTGGCCCATATTATTCCTTGAAATGATCTTTCAAAACCCAGATCTGATGCTTACAGTTTTCCCAAGCCTCCCCTTTCCTTACCAACCAAACCTCTGAACTGGATCGGAAAGTTCCTTTCAGCCGAACCCCAGCTCAGTTCTTCAGTAGAATTCCTCTTTCCCCAGGTGACGTCCACTCCTTCTGCCTCAGGGACCAGCCATGCCGGGTGGGTCACCCTCCTGAGTTTCCTGCGGGTCTTGCCCCAGGCTGCCTGTCTGGCCCGGTCAGGACGGGGCCAGGGGACTGTGAGATCTGGGGAGCAGACGTGTGCCGTGAGGTAAGGAGGAATCCCTGGGGGTCTGTGCCGCCGAGTACCCCCAGCACCCCTGCGGTGGTTTCAGCTAGAGCTGTGATGTTCAACCTGGTCCCGGGTCAGCAGGGTCGGCCTCACTTGGGGGCTGTCAGGGAAGCAACCCCGGGCCTACTGCTCAGGAGCTCTGGGGTGGACCTGGAGCCCCGTGTTTTACCCTCCAGGTCATTCCGGGGCCGGCTGTCTCAGGGAGGAGAGTGTGACCCTGTGGCTTAGGGCCCTCCCCCTGGATTGCACGCGTTCCATCTGTGCTTGTGGAGTTACCGAGTCCCTCTAGGTACACAGGGCACGACAGAGAACAGAGTCCCTGTGTTCCTGGAGCCTGTACTCTAGGTGGGAGGTGGGGAGATGGGGGACCAGGCATGGACATGTAGAACAGTTAGAACAGTTTCACAGTAACGCCAGTGCTCTGAATGAAATGAAACAGCATGAGCGGGAGGGAGGGAGGGAGAGGTGATGTGATTCTCCGAGGGGGGGCATCTGAATGAACCCGAGGACCAGGCCCCCCGTGTTGGCCTGGAGCAGCTGTCTCGCCTGGGGCTGTGGCTCAAGGTTGCTGGGTTTCTGACTCCGTAGGTCTGGGGTGGGACCCCAGCACGTGCTGCGTTGCTGACAAGTTCCCAGGAGGGGCGATTGCTGCCGGCTGGGGACATGTTTTGGAAACTTTTGGTCTAGAGAGAACATTCCAGAAAGAGGGCACCACAAGCATTAAGACTGGGACTTGGGGGGTGAGACAGGCCTAGTGGATGTGATGGTCGGGATAAAGGAAAGTTACTGGTGGGGTGAGGCAGGAGAGGAACGTGGTCTCATCCGCACTCGTGAAGTATCGGTCTGGCTGGGTTTGCCGTGGAAGAATGATTTGGGGGCAGAGGTGGAAGCAGGGAGATGGTTCACAGGCCAGGGTAGCGGCGGCCTGGACCGGGCTACAGCGATGGGGAGCGGAGAGCAGTGGGAGGGCTGGGGATGCACTCGGAGGCGGCGCTGGCAGCACGTGCTGGCGGGCTGGAGTGGGGATAGGTGACAGGAAGAGAGCAGCGAGCAGGGCTCCTCGCTCAGCCGCTGGGCAGACGATGATGTGATTTACGGGGCCAGGAAGACTGGGGCCGCAGCAGGTCGGGTGGGGCGGAGAACAGAGTGTTCTGTTCCGATACATCATGGTCTAGAGGAGGCTGAGACGTTCCCGGCGGGGCTGTCAAGGTGCCGGTGGGTAGGTGAGTCTGAAACTCAGGGAGCTGTGCAGGGCTGAGGACATAGTTTGGGGAGTCATCGATCAAAAGGTGCTGTTTGATTGAAATCCCCAACCTGGATTGGATATCCGAGAAGTTATTAGCGCTCCTGAGTGTGTCTCAGTTCCCAAATTCTCGGTCTCCTCCCTGCCCTGCCCTGGCTTCTTCCTCCTGAAGTGGGGCTGGGCTGCCCCCTCACCCGCTGCATCGCTGGCACCTGCTAGGAAAGAAGAAACCCTCCGACACCTACCTCCTTCTCTGCCAGCTGCTGTGCTAGCCCTCCAAGGCCAGCGGCCTCTCCCTCACCCCAGCCACTCTTCGTAACCCTCCATAGTTGCCTGCTTGGGGTTTTGACCTGCCGAGTATTTGAACACTTGGCTTTTGGGCGTCTGTGCCCTCCTGGGTGCCCCACCGAGCTCTGGGCCGCGCTGAGTCCTCCCCTCAGCGCCACGGTGCCGGACAGCCCCCCGTGTCCTGCCCACTCCCATCCTGCCAAGCTGCCTTATCACCTGCTTTGACACTTTTCTAAAGTACTTGAGCTTGTCAGGATTTATAATAGGATGGGCCCTTTTCACTGAAAAAATACACTTTCTAAACCTAATTTTTAGATCAGCTCTTTCAACTGGATTTTCTTTTCCCTTTTCCTTCTTTATCCAGTTGCAGTTGTCTGCAGGCCTTTTGAGAACCGCTGTGTCATTGTGCTTGTTTTCTCGGTCTGCACGTGACACCCCTCAGGATCCCTTTAGCCATTAGAGTCGCATTAAGATTGATCAGCTACGTGTTCCGCTCGCTGACTTTCTCTGGCAAACCAGAGTCTTCGAATTAAATGACCATCCGTGCTGTGCTGAAATATTCATTTGCAGGATTTGTGTTCCTGTCTTCCCTCAGAAGCACCTTTGATCCGATTTCACATTCTAGTTGCTCTTCCTGTTTAATAAGATCAGTTCAGTTCACCTTAATCTGCCCTGGACAGCTGCAGATTTAGCTGATGTCACCTGGTGAGTCGCACCTGATGGAATGGCCAGTCGATCAACACGTTCTTTCTGCACAATCTAAATTAAACTTTGGGGTCAACTTGAACAGAGGAAATTCCGCCAGTGATGGAAAATTTAAAGCCCAAGCTGTTCTTGGTCGATTGTACATAACCAAGTTGTCCCAGCTCACAGGCAAATCCTGAGAATGTCAGTGCCTTTTGGAAGCGGCGCTGTGTTTCTCAGGGGCTGAGAAATACTCAGCAGTGGAAAAGTTCTAAATAATATCTTAGTGGACTGAAAAAAATCAGACACTGTTTTTAGAGCATCTAAGTGATTACGCTCTGGAGAAGTTTACTTTATGTTAATCAGGGAAAATACGGAACAAAGTCAGGCAGGGACAGTGGGACCTTGAACATTTCTAGGCTACATATGGTCAAATCGCTAGCTGCCTTATATAGGAATAATGAAGTGTTATTACTTGTGTTGGTGTCTTAATGGAAATATAAGTTAGAGTTTACTGAGACAGGGATGAAACCTTTTCTGTTCAAGGTCCTTTTCCAAGATACCACTTTCCTCTTCTTTCAAGGCTCAGAAACAAATAATTGATTTTTTCCCCTTCGTTTAATTAACGTTCACGGAGGGATTGCCACACAGAGGATGCTATTACAGACTGGGAGGTACAAGTGTGAGTAACACAACGCGCTCTGTCGACGAGAAGGTAAGAATTTGGAGGTGGAGACTGATGGGTAGTTAATGCAGTGTGGTTAGTATAGGGGCACCTCGAATGTGGGTGAAGCCTGGGCAGTTCTGGGGCAGTGAGAATTCCTTGAAGCTGAGACTTTGAAAAGGGCATCATCAGGAATGAGGCCAGAGATGTCGGTGGGTTGAGATGAGATGAGAACTTCCTTGTACGTCAAGCTGGAAGTTGGATTTGATCTTCTAGGCCATGGTTAGCCATGGAACGACTTTAAGCAGAGGTGTGATGATCATCAAATTTTTCTTTTGAAAAATCATCCTGGCAGTAGTGTGGAGGATGGATTTAGGGCAGGGAGGAGCTGGGGGTGGGAAGACCAGCAGGAAAGGTACTGACAGACCCAGAAGAGAGATGGCGAGACTGTGGACGAGCGATGGGGAGAGACTGGGGTCGAGGATTAGAGGGAGTGTGAGAGCGGGTAGACACCTGGAGGGCAGAGGTGCGTGTGCGGAGTGCCCTGGGAACATCGAGTGGTTGGAAAGCCATTAGAAGGGATGGAGGTACAATCTGGGGCCTCATCTGTGGAAGTGGATAGACTCTCCCTGGAAGAAAGCTTAGAGGAGGGAAAAGCAGCAGTACTAAGACGAGGGGATAAAGAGGGATTAAGAAACCATGCTGAGAGCCGCCGAAACAGAACAGAGCATACAGACGCCCCCACTTTACCATGCTTTGACTCGGGATTTTTTGACATAGTGTGGAAGTGATGTGCATTTAGTAGAAACCATGCTTGGAATTTTCTTCATAATAAAAATTGTTCCATGGCTAGAGTCTAAAAGTGTGAAAACGATCCCAGGGCGGAAGCTGCAGCCCAGCAGGGCACAGGGACTTGCTGAAGTCCCAGGTGACCGAGTGGCCCAGCGAAGCCCAGACCCAGGTTCCCTTCACATCCTGGCTGCTCCTGGGCTGCGGCTTTCAGATGCATGTCATCCTCTGTCTGTGACTTGCCACAACGGTCTCTGGAATAAACAGCGTTTTCACTCTCCACTTTCGTCTTGCTGTCAGTTCATGCTGCTGTTTAGACTGTTTTGTGTGTGATACGTGTGCAGAGGGAAGAACCAGCACGGTGTACGGATGCACCGGATCTTGCAGCCGGAGGGCACTTCGGGGCCCGCCTGCGTTCTGCGAAGGAAGGTGCCAGGGCTAAGCCATGAGCCCTGCCAGGCGCGGAGCTCGTGCCGCGGCCGGAAGCCCGTTGGGCTCTTGTTTCTCCTCCTTGTAAGTCTCGGAGGTGGGAGGGGCGGGCCCCCGGCTCAAGGTCACGCAGGTGTGTGGCAAGGTGACCATGCCCGGTGACAGCCCGTCTCCTTGGCCGGCTCCCTCTCCCCCCTCCCCCCGCCCCCCGCTGGCTCTGCTCCACTGCACTCCGCGGCCTGCTTCACGTCCACGTCCGTCCTGGGGCGCCTGCGCGTGGCCTGTCCTTCCCGGCACAGATCCACCTACATTCTTGCCACTCCTTTCAAACGCCGCCTCCCATTCACTCGGGTGAGGGCGAAGCTGTTTGTCCACCTCTGAGCGCTCACGGCCCGGCTCAGGTCCCGGCCCCACAGCTGTCCGCAGAACGAACGGGTCCGGAACCGCCTCCCAGCACCCTGCTTTCCTGCTCCCCGGCGCTGCGATGGGAGAAAAACGCCCACGCCTCAACCTCCGGGGTGGGGCGCGGCCTGGCTGCTCACCCTTCCCGCGGTGGGCTGTCCTCCCCGCCTGGCGCCCTCTTCCCGTGCACGTTCTGTGTTAGCACCACGCGTGCGGAGCATTCAGCCTAAACAAATGTGATGCGGATTTTTCCAGATCCCAGTATAAAAGTCACGAATCGTTTCTAACAGCAACCAGGACCCAGTGGCCCAGACACATCCAGACCCTGTGATGACACCAGGTGACACTGAAGGCAAAGTGGATCCAGACCCAGGGTTTTCTGCTACTAACTTCAGAGTCTTGTAGGTTTCCATGGTAACAGATGCTGGTTTGGCAAAAACATGATACACTAATTTTCTTTTCTTTTTTAATGGGAAAGACTGCTGAGCCCTGACCTGGACCGTTTTATTGGTGAAGGACACAAAAGAAGCTGCTGGCAGGCGAAGGAGCTGCCTGGGGCCTTCTTCTGGTGGGGCTTGCTCTGCACTTCCAACCTGCCCCCAGATTGCAGGTTGCTACCTTGTCTCCAAAAGCCAATGGCAAGCAAGACTCACTGTACAGAGGACAAACTAGTGGTTACCAGTGCTGGTGGGAGGGGCAATTTAGGGGAGGGGTGGGCGGAGCAAAACTACTGGGTGTAAGACAGGCTACCAGGAGGTACTGTGTGATACGGGGAGAAGCGCAAGCAGCAAGCATGAAACAAAGCCCAAGTAACGTCAGGACTCGTACACACTAGATTTTGTGATCCAGACTCCGGGTACTAAAAGCGTTTGAAGAAGGAAGAGATCTACAGGGGATATTAAAGAAGATGTACAGAAACTGTGACAAGCTGAGGCTGGATAGATGGGTACGATTTGGGAAATGGCTCGGGAGGAAGAAAGGTATTACCCGTGAAACAACTCACCTCAGAGAAAGCCCAGAAGTATAAATGAACATGGTGCATTTACGTATGGATACGATATAGTTGGACCAGAGGAAAGGCATATATTGGGGAATTTAGAAATTAAAGTGGGCAGTGGTGAAACAAACAAAAAAAGAGCTCATGAAACAAACTGGTTTATTATGATGCTAGCTTTTATTTGGAGGAAATACTCTTTAAGGTTATAAAGCAAAGAAGTGGCTTGCTTAAAGGGATATTTATGAAAGAGTAGACTGACAGTAGCAAGGAGGTTGGATTTACATGGACATATCCCAGAGTCAGGAAGGGCAGCTATTAGACAATCCGGAAGATCCAGAATTGAGGGGATGAGGGCTTAGAATAAGGCAGTGGCAGTGGGGATGGGCAGGAAGGGACACTGAGAGTGACATGGGTGGATGAGGTAACCAAGTACGTGGGGGAGAGTGGGAAGTCTGCAGTGAAGACAATTAAATTTCTGAGGGTTTCTGATGAAGGGCAGATGGTGTTTTCATGGTCAGAAGGCAGCTTGTTTGAGAAAAAGTTAATTTGAGGACATTAATTTTAAGGGGCTTAGCGTTCCCCGTCCTTGTTTAGTGATTTACGTCATAGAAGCAAAAAATTAATTTAGTACTTATTTTTGTGAGAAGCTATTCTAAGTGATAAGTTAAAATAACTGGCCCTCCTTCCCTAAAGGCTTACTTCAAGTTTGTATTATAATATATATATGTACAGAGATCATTAGTGAGAAGAGAGAATAATACAGAGGTGAAATACAGAAATACAATTTTATAACAAGTACAAGTGAAGTTTTCGGTGTTTATATTGGGAGGGAAAGTGAGAAGACACTGAATTTCTGCTCTGTTCACATAGTATTACATCTAAATTTTGCCTAATTGTAAGCCTATTTTTCTTACTAGTAGGGAATCAATATTCATTATAGAGACTTTAGAAAATACTTATGTATTTTATTTAATCAGGGATTATTCACTATAGTATTTAGCAATCTAGTTTTCTGCTTGATAAAATGGAATTGATTTTTTTAAATCATTGAATAATCTTCTCTGGCATTTTTAGTGACTTTATAAGATCCTGTCATACTGATGCTTGATAATTTTTGCCAAGTATTGTATATTGGATGTTTAACTTACTACTAATCTTTTGTCATTTCAAATAATGCAAAGAACATTCTGACAGCTTAATCTTTGAATATATGTATGAATATTCCCTTGGCATAAGTTTCTGGAAATGGAATGCTATACAAATTTTAAGAGTTATAGTGCCAAATTTCTCTCTTGAGAACGGGAATTATCTTTGCCAGTGTAATAGGCAAACATGTCATCTCATTTTTGAACTTGACTTTATCACATATTTAAAGGTACTTAGTATTTTTTTATTTTTGAGTTATCTGTTCTTGTTTTTTGTACATTTGGGGGGGATTTTTTTTGTTCTTTTATTGTTTTGTAGAAGTTTTTTTTAATCTATTAAGGGTATTAGCAGTATATATGTTGCAGACCCTTTTTAAAATTTTACCTCTAATTTTATTTTAAATATTTTTTTTACCAAATTTCTCCACACAATAGTGCATGAGTTTCTGTGAATGAAAGGATAGAGGGAAGCAGGGATAGGAGACATGAAACTAAATGAGATTATTCTATATTTTTTTGGTAAAGGGTTTTATCTTGGTGGGAGAAAAGTTCCATGCAGATTGTGATAGGAAATCAACATGAGATGAAAATTTTACCTATTTCATTCATTAGCAAATATTGTTCTATTCCACTTTAACAAGAAAATCACCACATTTGTGATTCTGATGTGCCTAGTAGATTTCAGTCCCTTCTTAGTCTTTCCATGACATTTGTTTTTGCTTTTTTTCTTCAAAAGTATTCTGATCGATGTCTGGTCATGGGCTAGTTTAGCCTCACCTGTGTTTCATCTTTACTTGTTATATAATTTACCCTACTATCATTCATGCAAGATTAGTTAGCTATTCTAGGGTCCATGGAAAGCAAAAGAAAAATGAGCTCATGAAATAAAATCTGGGAAATCCAAACTAACAATCAGTTGATGAGCAATACAAATTTACCTAAATTTTTATACCCTTAATAATCAGAGATTAAAGTTTATCCCTAGTCTTTTTCTTTTCTTCGCTTCATTATAATGAGATGAAACAAAATCTTCTTTAAACTTTAATCTTGCTCAGTTTAAGCCACTCCTGGTTAAGCAAATGTCATACATTTCATTTACAGGACTGCGTTTTCCCAGACACTTCACAGTTACACGCTGAAATAGAAGCAGAAATGCTGTTTCGGTGCCTCTACAATTTGTGTACTGCTGTCTCATGATCTCCCTACCTTTAGTGGATTTTGTCTTTTTCCTAAACTCTTCTTAAAACCACTGTGGCCTTACGTACCTCCAGACTCTTCCAGAAACAAGGAATGCTTCTAATAAAAACAAAACATGTGGTTTATAATCTCTTTTAAGAACATGAAATGCATAATCTCTGCCATAGGTTTATATTAAAGATACGTGTTGAGAGTATTCCAACATCAAGTCCAAATACAGACTTGATTTTCCAGACTCGGCCCTGAAGTGAGGGAAAATTGACCACTTCCTACTGTTCTGCACTCACTGGGCATTCTCTTGAACAACCTCTAAGCTAAGGTCACAAGAGGATGAGTTTTAGCAAAACTATTCTTTAGGATTGGATTGTTTGAGACTTGTGTGCGGTGTAAGAAAATATCTTTCCTTAGAACGATATACTCTCTTTGGTGGCCCTGGAAGTCCAGCTGCTGAAGTAGGATTGAACAGGAACGAACAAATTTCATCTGGAGCAAATTATAGACACCTTTATTTCCTAATCAGAAAATGCATAATTGGGACAAATCATGTGACTGTAGGCAGAGATTCTTTTTGCACCACTAATTTTGCTTTAAGCCATTCTTCAAATCTATTAGTCCAATAAATGTGACAAAGTGTATGGAAATCCCAGGTGCTTAGACTGACTGTCAGCCCATTCCTCTGATGGAAAGGATGCTGCTTCCTAGCTCTACACATCAGAAGAACACATTTCCTGCAGAAGTTCAATATTCTAGTCTGAATACTGGCCCTTGTAATTTGACAAAAGATTATAAAACTAGCTGCTGAGAGCTACTTAGAATGGTTCTCAGTGGTGTCTGGCTTTTAATCCTGTCTCCATGGATTCTATTCTGTGGTTATCCAAGGCACCCAACATTATTGATAACTGGGGTAATAGAGATAAAAGCTTGAAATTAAAAGACTGAAATCCAATTCTTTTACTAACTATGTAACCTTAAGCAAGTCCTTAATCTCTCAGAACTTCATAACTAAAATACAGATAAGTGTATTTAATTTTTAGATGGCTAGAATTGTTAGAAAAATTTTAAAGGTATTATCATGCTTAGGGCAGTGTTTGATACCTAACAGAAATTTAGTCAATGCTTCATGAAGAAATTGGCTTCATTCATTCATTCAACAAATATTTATGGTGGGTCTACCTGGGGCCAGGATCTTATCTAATTATTTGGGATAAGTCAGTAAATAAAATAACAAAGTCCCTGCTCTGTTGAGGTTTATGTGTCTGAGTGTCTGTATGTGTGTTTTTTCCCCACGTAATTAGCAAGTAAACATATGAATAAGTTATTAGGTAGTGGTTTATGCTATTTTGAAAAAAACTGAAGAAATCGAAGAGAAGTAGAGAGTGACAAAAATAGGGTATAATTTTTAAGATACAGAGTTGTCCTCCAGGATAATGTGAGATTTTGGTAGAGGTCCAGATGAAATGAACCATATGTCTATCGAAAGCATGCTTGTTTGGGGAAAGGGAAGAGGCCAGTGGGCCTGGGATGAAAAGACAAAGAAAGTCTTGGAAGGAAATGAGATCAGAGAGGATGTGGTGGGTGAGGTTGATACAGATTATAGAGTCTCACAGGTTGTTTTAAAGATTTTGGTTTTTACTTGAGCAATAATTTCAGGCAGTGGAGTGATGTGATATGATTTACGTTTTTGCTCTACATAGTAGACCGTACAAGAGTGGGAAATAAAATTCAACAGGCTGCTGTAATGGTGTAGGTAACATATAACTATGGCTTGGACCAGAATAGTAGCAGTGTAGGTGGTGGTTAGTAATCAGATTCGGATATATTTCTAAAGGCGTGGTAAGGGTGACTCCTATGTTTTTAGCTTTGAGTAGTTATAAGAATGGGGATTCATATACTAATATGACAAAAACATGGTACAAACAAATTTTGGAGGGAAAATAAATAATTTGATTTTATAATGTTACATTTGAAGTGCCTTCGTTAATTTGGCTAAGAGGAGGTTTCAGGACTAAAGATAGGAAATTGGGAGTAGTCAGCATATAGATGGACTGGGCAGACCAGAGAGGAGGTTGGAATTTTGAAGCGCTAAACTTCTCAGGATCTGGAAGATGAGAAGGAATCCAGCAAAGGAAGCAGAGACAGGATAAGAAATAAGAAATAGTCATGTCCTGGGTGCCAGGTGAAGATGTGTTTCAAGGAGAGAGTGGCTAAATGTATTGAACATTACTGATATGTCAAGTCAAATGAAGACTGATAATTGACCTCACTACCAGCCAATCAGAATAATGTCCATGAGTTGATCATGCACCCTGAGACCCTGTCCCTCTCCTTGGCTTTAAATCCCTTCCCTAAAAGCCATTGAGGAGTTTTGGGTCTTTTGAGCATTAGCTGCAGTGACCCTTGTTTAGTGCCTTGCAATAGATGCTGTACTTTCCTTCCCCACAATCTGGCATCAGTAGATTGGCTTTGCTGTGCATCGGGTGAGCAGACCCAGGTTTGTTCAGTAACGTAATGATGATTCAATATAAATGAAACATGGGTTTGTGTCCATAAACATGGAGACATTAACTTCTAAAACTCAACACCCATCCTGAGACAGATAACAGAGACAGAACAGTAGTATGGCTTCTTACACAAAGCCAAGATTAAATGCAATGCTGCGTCTGTAGAAACCATTAAAATTAGCATCAAATCAAGAAGGGTTGGTATCATCACTGTTTCTTAAACATTAGCTTGGATGTTCTGTCTTCTATAATAAGACATGGAACAGAAATAAGTATATAAATGTTGGCAAGGAAGAAAACTGACCACTTTGTAGTTAAAAGCATATTTAACTTTTTATGACTAAAACATCAAAGCAATCACTTGAAAATGAAAAAAATGAAACGTGAATAAAGTGATTGATTAACATATAAAAATCAAAGGCATTCTTGTATGTAAAGAATGACTAAGGAGAAAAATGTAACAAAAGTTTAAAAGATACACTTCAATGTAGCGACAACACATCAAGTGTTTGCATATTGGTAACCACTTCCTGGATCCCTTGGAGAGCACTGTGTGAGGTATATTGGAAAGTGATACCACTCTTTGCGATTTATATTGAGTCATTAAACTATTCATGCCCATTTATTATACTAATTCTATGGCTGGGAATTTGCCCTGAGGGAGTAATCCAAAATGTGCGAAATGTTATACACAGAAAAGTTTCCAGTTCCCTAAGAGTAAAGTAAGAAATTTTCAAAATTCTCAGAAGTCAAGGAATAATTAAGCAAATATGGTTCATTCTTATGATGGAATATAATCTGATTCTTTTTTTTTTTTTTTTGGTGTCAGGAGTGGGATATAATCTGATTCTTAAACACGATGCTTATAAGGATTCTTGTGTAAAGTGAAAAAGCATGCTACATTTTTGTTACAGTTTTAGTAAAAGTATATAAAATATTATTGGGAAAGTATTGGAGGGGGAAAAAAAAAGCTTTAGATGGGTAACTGATAATTCTATCATGCTAACACAATAAACAGTTTTCTCCTAATTTCCAAAATGTCTATAATTACTTTTATCTTAAAAAATGGAAACATACATATTTTTATTTATTTATCTGATTCATGTTTTAAAGTAACGGTACTGGAAATATTAACTTTTTAATTTTACTCTTTTTTATATCCTGCTACTACCTGAAAAATTTGAGTTAGAGTTTGTTAATTCCTTGTGTGTGTGTGTATGATATTTTAAAATATCTCCATTACATTTTACACAAGTAATAGAATAAAGCAATCTGCTTGTAAATATAGTGACCAGCACAGAAAATACAGTTTGTGAAGAGTGAGACCTCTCTTCATCATACCCTTCTCTTGCCCTTGGCAGTACCATGTTTTGCCTCAGAAGTTAACCAATTAATGCATATCATTCCAAACGTTCCTGTGAACTTATTTAAATTATTCCAGTGCATTTAAAAATAAACTGCATTGTATTATGCTGTACGAATTTTTTCTCTCTCAATATTGCAATGTTTTCTGGATAGCTTTCTCTCTCAGCACCAGCCATTTGACCTCATTCCTCTAACTGCTAGACATCGGGAGAAGCAACTTCAGCGAAATCCTGATTAATGAACTGGTGGCGAAGCAGTTAAATTCTCCTTACCACTAGTGATTATGGCTAAATCTGAGGATTTCTTCCAGAATTTCGACCAGTTTTTCTGTCATGTTTTGTTTCCTGACTGTCTTGTCTGCCTGATGGAGCGTATCCTTTATTATGTGAAAGCCCTCGTATAACTGCATTTCGCTGCTGTCTGCTTTACCAGTCATTCCTGGGTGCTGTGCCTTCCTCTGCTCCTCCTTTCTCTTGTCTATTCTTTATTTCTTTTCTTTTTTCGGTGGGGGCCTCTCTGTTGTGGCCTCTCCCATTGAGGAGCACAGGCTCCGGACGCGCAGGCTCAGCGGCCATGGCTCACGGGCCCAGCCGCTCCGCGGCATGTGGGATCCTCCCGGACCGGGGCACGAACCCGTGTCCCCTGCATCGGCAGGCGGACTCTCAACCACTGTGCCACCAGGGAAGCCCCTCTTGTCTATTCTTGATTTGGCACGTTCTAAAATTTTCAAATACTAATTGAACTGAGCATACCTTTCTATTTTCAGAATGTTTTTCTTCTAACTTTTATTCATTCAACAAATCCTTACTGAGGCCTTAGTAAGTGCCTAAGTCATCATCAAACCCACTTTTGTTACTACAGTTACTCATCTTAAAGGAGTTCAGAGTTGCTGTTAGTAGGAAGGGCAATTAACCAGCATAGTATTTCTGGTTAGTTGAAATATTTGCCTATCTTAGGATTAGATGAAAACCAGTTTTTATTTCAAATTTTGCTATTGAAAAAAATTCTCTAAGTATGGTAGAGTTGGCGTGGGTCTGGAATTATTGAAAGACTGGATTCTGGCTAACTAAGGTTTATCATAAATAATAATTTCAAATCTTTTATTGTTAAGAGCCTCTCGAAGCCACATAATTCGATACCTCTTCTTTCGTTCAGGTATTCTTCTCTCATCGGGCAGTTGTGTTTACTGATGCTGGTGGTGAATTGTTTAACCTTTTGAAACCATTTTTTTGTAATTCTAGGGTGATATTTGCACATCCCTGGCTTTTTTTTTTTTATAAAATAAACTCTACAAAGCTTATTCCAGAATGTTAGTAAATGGGGAAAAGCAAGGAGCTGAGGGCAGACCAGCATTTTTACTAATTTGGGGGCCATTTAAAATTACAGTTTATACTGCAAACAGACTTCAAACCATTTGCTTCTAAACACTGTAACATAAAAAAGTGAGCTTAACATTGCTTTAATATCTTATTTACTGCCATATTAGGAATGTCTTTCTAAAAGATCAATTTTACTGGCTTTGAACTAGACTAGAGACATTAAAGCCCATTGGGGAAGATAGCTTCCATTAGAGCAGCAAGAAGAACATCATGGAACACAGTGTAGCAGAGAAATAGTTCAGAAATTCGCAGCCAGTTAAGATCCTTATGAGTTACTTCAAAGATTCAGTAGGGTTCCCGAAGAAGACATAGGTTTTTTTTCTTTCTTTTTTGCGGTACGCGGGCCTCTCACTGTCGTGGCCTTTTCCGTTGCGGAGCACAGGCTCCGGACGCGCAGGCTCAGCGGCCGTGGCTCACGGGCCCAGCCACTCCGCGGCATGTGGGATCTTCCCGGACTGGGGCACGAACCCGTGTCCCCTGCATCGGCAGGCGGACTCTCAACCACTGTGCCCCCAGGGAAGCCCTGTGCTTTTTTTTAATCCTTAAATCGCTTTTCTTCTTTTCTGCTAATGAGTGATGGAATAGAGTCTCCGACCTGGTTGCCAAGAGGCTGATGTAAATGCCTTCTGTTCTGTTGCTTTTGGAAAGTAAGTGGTATCATTACAGTAAAACAAATTTGATTTTCAGTTTAAGTTGTCATTTTAGCATCTTGGCATCATTCTTGCCAAAGACCAATCCTTGTTTATTCTCTTGCATTACAATAAAAAATGGAGATCTACTCACCAGGGAAAAGATGCCAGCGAGGCAAGACTGGAGGCAGAAACACTCAAGGATGGGTAAGTGGATGAGAAAATGGAGACAGACTCACGGCCCTCTGTTAGATGTCTTACATGTACGTGGAAGCATGTACAAAATACCTTGTGCCTTAAAATATTTTATGTTACAATATGAACTATGGATGTATATGTGTAAACTTGGAATTAGCTGCCACGTGAATGTTATGGGGACATCTGTGAAGTAAGAAATGGCAACACTGTTGGAAAGATGCTTTCCCCATCTTAGAAGGTAGCGGGGGATGGCTTTTTAATGGGTCTGTTTTGTTTAATTGGGAGATTCATAGAAATCACGAGCAGGTCCATAAGATGAAGGAAGATACTGTCTCTTTCATGGGAAACATGCTACAGTAGTGAGGAAAAACTGTTTTTAAGGTGTGCTAAATAATCAGACTTCACTGTCTCAGAGGAAGGGTAAAGTCTTGATTTTTGTTAATTCACCCAGGGGAGGTCTGGTTGCTTTTTATTTATTTATTTATTTATTTATGGCTGTGTTGGATCTTCGTTGCTGCGCACGGGCTTCCTCTAGTTGCAGCGAGTGGGGGCTACTCTTGGTTGCGGTGCGCGGGCTTCTCGTTGCGGTGGTTTCTCTTGTTGCGGAGCATGGGCTTTAGGCGCCTGGGCTTCAGTAGTTGCGGCACACAGGCTCAATAGTTGTGGCTTGCAGCCTCTAGAGCGCAGGCTCAGTAGATGTGGCGCACAGGCTTAGTTGCTCCGCGGCATGTGGAATCATCCGGGCCAGCGCTCGAACCCATGTGCCCTGCATTGGCAGGCGGATTCTTAACCACTGCGCCACCAGGGAAGTCCGGTCTGGTTGTTTTCAAGTGTCAAAGCTTTGCAGTTGTTGTATTTATTATAGGAGTTCTTAAGGCATTTAAAACACACACTTCACAGAGACTTGGATAAAATACTTATTTCTCATACATGCTGAAATGCGCAAAGTTTTATTTAAAGGTCGTGTCCATACACTAGGGAGCATGTACATGTATGAGAACTTGTGAGTAGGTGGAGGCCAGGGATCCCAGTCAGGGGTGGTTGGAAGTAGGACAGATCTACTGTCCTACTGTACGTGGAAGACAGAGATGCATTTCTTGGAGGTGGTAATAGAGCAATTTAAACCACCAAATAATCTCTTGCCTACACTTTGCAGGAAATAGCATAAAGATTCTTTTACCTGAGTGATACAGACAATTTGCCTTTTCTCTCCATTTGTTTTAATGAACGCAAATCAAGAACTCAGCTCAGCCACCCTAGATACATGCTAGAAAGAGAACATGGATTTAAAAGCAGTTTTTAAAAGTTAAAAAAGACTGTTCGACTACAAAGCATTTTCATTGTTCCCTCTCTGAGAACAGCTCAGCTGCCGTCCAGCATGGGATTGTACCCAAACGCTAAACCCATCAGACTCCAGTGGAAACAGCTCTAGAATAATCTGGCCCAAGCATCCTGGCCCAGCTTCGGCGCTCCTAGAGGTTCCGCAAAAGACCAGGAGGGCTGCCACTACACTGACCAGCATTTGCTCTTCCCGGACGCACCCCGTGTTCACAGCCTTGGCTTTGAACATGGTTTGAGCTCCTCTTTCAGGCCCTGCAAACTCCTTTCAAGGTCCACCTCAAATGAAGTCTTCCTGGATCACCTGGTAAACTTGATCTCTCTCTGTTGCGTGTCCATAGCCCTCTGTTCACACCGTTGAAGCCTCTTATCAGTTCCCACCTTGGGGTCTGTCTCTACTCCGAGCACTGAGTCAAGAGGAGAGATGCTGACTGGCTCCTACTTGACATTCTCAGTCTTTATTCTGGAGCCTGGCAAGTAGGACCTGCTCAGGGGTTCCTCACTAGCTGGACTTTTATATACTTTTGACTTCCAGTTGGCTTTGACAACCAGGATGAGACCATGCCAACTTTGACCTGGATGATTTGAGTCAAGATAGCACACGTGACCTGAAAGAATGAAGGCTTGTCTTGAGAACAGAGATTTTTCCTGCTCTATTTGTTATCCGTATCACCTACTTCTATCTGTTTTACTCAAAAGATGTTATATTCTCTATAATAAATCATGTTTTGAGAAAAATGTCTAGACAGAACCTGCAGAGTTATATTCTTAATATATTGTGTCTTTTTTCCCCCCAAACACTACAAATTACTCACTCTTCTAACCAAGCAGGACCCTATGGGGGCTTCCAGGGACAGACCCCTTCTGCTGTAGCTCTTCTCTCAAGTACCCGGATAACAGTATCTGATGCACACTTCCTGAGTTGCTTTACAGATGTCAAAACCCCCCAGCAAATGGAAGACGTTAATTACTTGACGACCATGAGCACACAGCCCCCAGGCCTCCTGGAGCCTAAGGACTGATAATGTTAAAGGCTGTGACACCGCCCTGCGACCTCACCATCAGCCAACCAGAGAACTGTGCGCAAGCTGATCTCGACACCGCCTGCGACACCCCCTCCCTCACCTGGCTTTTAAAAGTGCTTTGCCGAAACCTTTCGGGGAGCTC
Source organism: Neophocaena asiaeorientalis asiaeorientalis (assembly GCF_003031525.2). Lineage (NCBI taxonomy): Eukaryota > Metazoa > Chordata > Mammalia > Artiodactyla > Phocoenidae > Neophocaena > Neophocaena asiaeorientalis. Next base: position 2,945,793 of record NW_020173037.1, on the reverse strand, counting down.
GGGGCTTTTTGGGGCATGAGCCACCTCATCTCTTTGTTCGGCCTTGCAATAAACCTTTCTCTGCTCCAAACTCTGACGTTCCGGTTTGCTTGTCCTCGCCGTGCATCGGGCACATGGACCTGCGCTCACACTCTGATTCCTGGATGGTACACTTGGGTGTAAATGTGAACTGGAAACACACTTTCTGAGTTAGAGTCTAGAAATGAAGGGACACTACCTGAGTTATGGTGTTTGCACTTCAAATAGCATTTATTTGGCTTCTCCAACACACAAACTGTGTGACCTTCGTATTGTTAATTACCTGAAAGGTCAGGAGGAAGAAATATGACTCTCATTCAACTTGGTCAATATGTGGGGTCGAGGGAGGTTTGGGGTCCATAGTGGAGTTTTAGTCTGTAATTAAGAGTGGAGTCGGTCTTCACAGTATTAAGCACTCAGATCAGACAGTTCAGGTCTGAAAATATCACACTGGGAACTGATTCAATGCGAGTGATTACTTACTTAAATATAGAATCTGTCTTCAAATATGGCCATTGGTTTATGGTGTTCTGAAGATTTGAAAATCAAAGCAAATCACAAAATGCTTTTACTTTCTATGTCATGCCCACTCTTCCCTATTCAGCCCCACGTAGCCAAAGCTGGTTTTTCATCTCTTTGCAGTTAATTTGGAATTTAAAGAATGAAACTCACAGTGCTTTAAGACTCATCTTTTCCCTGTCCTAGGCCTTCACTTCACCTGTACACAGCACACATCTGCACGTGCACACGCACGCACACATACACACACACACACACACACACACACACACACACACTGCACTTTGATAGAACAGCATGGGATTTGAGTAAAATTTTTAGGGTTTATTTTATTTATTTATTTATTTTACATCTTTATTGGGGTATAATTGCTTTACAATGGTGTGCTAGTTTCTGCTTTATAACAAAGTGAATCAGTTATACATATCCTCAGCTCCCAGCCCCGCCCGCCCCGGAGGGGGAGCAGACAAGCCTCTCGGGCTAGTGAGTGCTATTCGGCCCCCATCCTCTGTGCGGGAACCTCTCCGCTTTGCTCTCCGCACCCCTGTGGCTGCGCTCTCCTCCGAGGCTCCGAAGCTTCCCCCCTCCGTCACCCGCAGTCTCCGCCCGCGAAGGGGCTCCTAGTGTGTGGAAATATTTCCTCCTTCACGGCTCCCCTCCCACTGGTGCAGGTCCCGTCCCTATCCTTTTGTCTCTGTTTATTCTTTTTTCTTCTGTCCTACCCAGGTACGTGGGGGGTTTCTTGCCTTTTGGGAGGTCTGAGGTCTTCTGCCAGCGTTCAGTAGGTGTTCTGTAGGAGTTGTTCCACGTGTAGATGTATTTCTGGTGTATCTGTGGGGAGGAAGGTGATCTCCGCGTCTTACTCTTCCGCCATCTTCCCGGAAGCCGGCCAGGGTTTATTTTAAGGTAGATTGTTCTAAAACATTTTAGAGAAGTTCATGCACTCAAACTTTCAGGGTTATATTTTATTCTGGTGCCACATTCTTGCAAAAATTAGGGTAAATTTGTAGCTCATTTTATATTCATCATTAAATTATAGCAGACAGGGACTTGACCAAAAATACAAGCGAACCCGGGTGTGGGGTGAGGTGAGCGGGGTCGGCACCGTCCTGGGTACCCTTTCCCACGCTCTCAGTCCAAGGTTCTCACTAGGCTTCTCTTTCCACATCTTTCCTACTAGAAATTATTTAATTAAAATCGCATTTGCTACTTCTGATCCTGGTGGATTTGTACTAAGTGGACATCCATTTTAGTTGTTAAAATAAGCAATTTTTACTTAGAACTGTTGTTTATGTATCATTAATGTCACACTTTATTAAATTTTTCCACTGACTTATTCACATCAGTAACTTCATTTCTAAAAGCAGAAGAAGCAAATCACAGAGCGCTGCCTTTGCACTCAGGCAGGGTGTGCTGTTCCCCCCCGTTCTAAAGGATTTATGTCTTCTGTGGCTTTAGATGCCTCAGCTTTACAATGTCCATTGGTCTTCATTACATTGACACTGTTTCAAGTTTAACAAAATGTTCTTTTTAAGAGCTATAAGTCAATTTGATGAGCAGTTGAACCACCAAGGTAAAAAAAAGTCACAAACAATAGGTAGATGGCACCTGTAGAATGTATACAGATGTGGGAAAAAGTGTAGAGAATTGAGGCTCTCTGAAAATAATAATAAAAAATGGAAGGCTCCTTTTGATTTTATACCAACTTTATCTCTATTGCTTACTACTTATGTAAATGATCAGTTCTACAGAAGAAAAGGACTTAGGAACTTTATTCAATTTGGGCAAAAATAGGAGACAATAAAACTGAAAAAGAGAACACACTGGAAACCAGGCTGGGGAATGTTAATTTGTTAAAAGTGTCAGGTTACTCAAAACTGAAATAAAAATGAAAAAAGTCAAACGGGAAAAAAAAAGCTTAGGAAAAAAATCCCAGTGTTCAATACATCATATGAAGAATGATTTTGTGTGTGTGTGTGTGTATACTCAGACACATTTTAATGCAGAACTGGATAAACTACTGGCGCTGTGATTTGTTTGGGGTAAAATGTCAACTTGTCAAGTTTGTTTTCATTTCCAAGTAATTCATCTTCTCGTCTTGTGTTTTTCTGTGGTGGCGTTCTCCCTGGAGACGTGTTAAAATGAAATGCCTTTAAATATTTATTAGAGAATCCTATACAACTTTGAAATTTCATTTCCTTTAAATCATCTTTGTTTCTTTTGGTGGAGTTTATGGTATTGTAACTTTAAAAATTCCCTTGTTATGATAGCTTTCACTTAACAAAGAACTTGGATAAAGTCAACTTTATTATTTTTCATTTGTTAATTAGTTATGGTCAATAATTTCATTATCTCCTCCTATAAATATTGCCATTATTTCCAGAGACATTTTTGTCTCTTGGGGAAGAAATACTGACCTTAGAGAAGTTCTTTGTGTCATTTTGTCGTTTTGTTCACCTGTCCAGCCAGGTGAACTAAACCACAGGTTATAATGGGTGAGCCTTGCCTTGGGATCACACATGCAGAGATTCTGTCTATTATCAGAGCCTAGCAACTGGAATGAAGGTCAACTTCATAAAAAATTCAGTTATTATCTCCAGGTCCTATAAAAATACTGGCTTCTTGATAAAGCATGCTCCATGTTCTGGACTTTCTAAACATCTTTGGCTAACTTCCTATGTTACTTTGCCTTTGTCACCTGGAATTTGGTGTACAGTCATCCCTTGGTATCCAGGGGAGATTTGTGCCAGGAATTCCAGCGGATACCAAAATCCACAGATGCTCAAGTCTCTTGTGTAAAAGGGTATAGTGTAGTCTGGCCCTCTGTACCCTCCGGTTCTGCATCCCCAGATCTGCAGATTCACGTATGCAGAACCCATGGGCACTGAGGACCGGACAGTACTACAAAAGGATGTCATCACCATAGTTGTGAAAAATCAGTATGTAACTTTGTCCAGTGCTTCGAAACAGAAGGGACAGCCAATAGGAGTTTTTGGAATGCCATGCTTTCTTTGGTTGAGCGAGACCTAACTTGTGTGGATATATCCTTGGGGGTGGGTTGTAAGGTGAAGGTTAGGGGTGATGAAGGTATTCTGTATCCTGCACAAGAGGCCGGAGCAAAAGCCGAGCGCATTGTCATTTCACAATGGCAGAGATACCTCAAAGAGATAAAAGAGTTTTCAAATCCACTCTGCACTGGCAGACTGTCCTCAGAGGTGCTGCTTTAGTGCATAATTTAGACGTCAGGGACAGGTGCGTCTCAGAGATTTTCCTGGTGGGTGAAGTGACAAATGCCAGGGCAAAAGGAGATTTAGGAGGTTGTATGGAGATCTGAGGGGTGGAGAGGAGGAAATACCCCAGTTCAGGAGAATAAAGCTAACAGTCAGGTTCACCCTCATGCAGATCCCACGTGAAGGATGTAAGTTTTCTCTTTGTCTTTCCCTTGAAGGGAAAGACACTCAGCACTCGGTCATATTAGGCATCTGGTTTAAAAGTTTTATTTTACATTGCAATTCTCCATAGATGTCTCTGAAACTCCAGTAAAATTTGTTCCCTTACACAGGCAGTGGGGTCACAGAGGTTTGAGCACAGGTACATAAAGGAAGGTGTGGCCTCCCTGCTGGAGCCTCTGTAAGACCCTGGGCAGCAGATGGGGAAGGGGGAAGGATTCCTACCACTGTCCAGGCTGCTCTCTACAGAACCAGAGGCTCAAGGCAGTGGAAAGAAGAGGACAGAGAAGCTACCACAGGGAGAGACTCAGTGGACCTGAGATAATCTGCCTCTGTTTCCCCAAACGTCAAAGGGATGCCAAGGAGGGAGGAGAGTGCACTGAGGCATAATGAGCAGGCAGGCACCTGGGAGACAGGCCGATGGATGAATAGATAGAGGTGTGTATAGGTAGATGAACATGGACGCGTGTATACAGGTAGAGCCGTGAATTTATGTGTGGTTATGTAAAGATGGATAGATATCGATAAAGTTACGTAGATATATTTATACGTAGATAGATAGATGTAGAGATGTGTTTATAGATGTGCATAAATAGGTACAGATAGATAGATGCCTTCCATACCAATTGCGACAACACCAATGACTAATGCCCTCCCGCCGCCTTGGGAGAATGGATCCATGTATAAGTACGGCTGAGTCCCTTTGCTGTGCACCTGAAACTCTCACAACATTGGTAATCAGCTCTACTCCAACATAAAATAAAAAGTTAAAAAAAAATACTTTCCCACTGCCTTTAACTCCCATTCCCCAAAGCATCCCCTGGAGAAAGCAGAAGCAGAGGGAAAAAGGGAAGAGTTAAAGGACAGACCTGTCACAGGCTGGGTTTTCTGGAAGCAGACACTGAGATGGAGCATGGGAGGCAGGCTTTTTGGGGAGATGATCCGCTCTGAAACGAGGAGGAAGAAGCAGCGCCAGGCAGAGCTCGAGGCCGGCCCAAGCGAGGCTCTGCCCACCTGAGGGGAGATCCCGCTGGCGCCGCCGGGTTTGGGCCCGCTGGGCCTCCACGCCGTGGGCGGGCCAGCGGCCTCCGGAAGGGCGAGGCCCCGGGAGGCTCCCTGCTGCAGACCCTGCTGTCCACACCCCGCAGCTGGGCAGGCGTCCCCCCATCCCGGCTTCCCTGCAGGTCTCGGGATCGGGAACCCTGACACCTGGGGGGCTCTGAACCGGGTGTGAGACTGAAGTTTGCCTCTGGTTGTTTGGAAGAGTCCTGCCTGAAAGTGAGACTTCATTACCCAAATGAGATGTAGGGAGAACTAAAAGTAGAGATACGGGGAAGGGACAGGAGGACGGAGATTCCACAGAACATATTTTAAGGCAATAGCGGGAGAAAAAACTGCTTCCTGTCTGGACTCTTCAGAAGTCTGACCCACGCGAGAGATCAAATCAATGGCCTCAATTCCCTTCCCCACCGCCCTGCATGCTCTCTTCCCTGTGACTGTCCGTTCTTTGCACTGTAGATTCGAGCTGTCTCTCTCCATCCTTTGCCCGCATGGCTTGCTTTGGGCAATAGAATGAGGCAGAGGTGACGGTGTTGTTCTTCCAACCTCGATCCCAGGAGTCCTCAAAGCTCCTGCCCGGCTTTGCCCGTGTGCCATCGCCGTGAGTGGGGCCTGCTGGTGTTTGCCCACTGGTCCCAGCAGGAAAATGGGGCAGAGCCGCAGAGGCTAAGCTGCCCCAGCCAATCCCAGCAAAGAATAATCTACAGTCCCTGCAGACATGTAACTACAGGTAATTTCCACCAACCTCTAGCCGACCCACAGATGCACGACGCATTATAGTAAACTATTGTATTAAGCCACTTAGTTTTGGGGTGGTCTCTTATATAGCGACAGATAACTGGATACAGCTCATTAGAATAAATATATTCCCGTTGTATTTCTATATAACACATCAGGGTTGGTGCTAGGAGTGGAAATGTTATTTACTCTTTGTGTGTGTGTGTGTGTTGAGTAGTTCGTTCACATCTGTGAGTTGGTTAGAGCTCTGTGTATTGAGACTGGCTTTGCGTTTTGTAATGATAGTGAACAACCTCAAAGATACAGGATCCAACCATTAAGAAGCCCAGCCATTTTCCACTTACTTTTAAGTTGACTAATTTATTATTCCAATAAAATATTTACACAAATTTTAGTTATTCCCACAGTCATATCTGCTTTGCACGACTTCCTGAAATAATCACAGAGATGTCAGCGTTAGAAGGGAAGTGGAGGGTCGTCTAGGTCAGCGATGATGAATATTTTCTTAGTTCCTTTGACAATTTAATGGAAGCTCTGCACTCTCTTCTCAGAAGGAAAATACATGCAGAAAATACTTTGCACACAATTTAAGGGGAAGGATTTCGTGGAGCCCCTGAAGCTCATGTATGCACCTGGGTTTAAACACTGTGATGCTTGACCAAAAACACAGAGTGCCTTTTTACAGATGCAGCAACATTAGCCTGAAGTAAGGAGATTAAACTTAGGCTGTCTTAACAAGCAAAACACCAGAGCGGGCGATGAATTTGAACCAAATAGATTATTGTATTTGATCACTTGGGCTGAACTCTTCTTTCAGTCTGAGTATAATTTCTTCGACTCCCTACTGCACTGTGGTGGTGTAGATAGAGGTTCATTTTAATTCTCTTGGTAAAGGATCAGCTCATAAAATCAAGTGATTCTTTATTCTCTTCAGGACACTTTTCTCTGGCCCAAATTTTTCTTTCTGACAGTTTCCCGGGCAGCAACTTTACGAACACATAGGGCACCACAAACATGGATGTGGGTGAGAATCGATGCATGGAAATCACCATCTGTGGCCGGAGGAACAAGCTCCAGAGGACCTGGAACAGTCCGGGCATGTTTTATTGAATTTTGTTTTCACAGTCCAACCTGACATAATAAAATACCAAAGATCTGTTATTTTAATAAAGCTTTTTACTTTGAGATCTTTGATAATATTGCCTTGAACGACTTTTACGTCTTCTTTTATATTTTTAATATCTTGTGGTAAAAAGAAGAGCCTGTAAAAATAGAAATTTTCTTCTTAGAGGAGAAAAGACAGTCTCTAGATAATCATTTCCCAGGGCCACAGCAGTGGTTCACAGATGTATTACGATCGTTCTCAACGTTAGACTCACCTGGGAACGTTGAGCCATATGTTCAAACTCAGCCCCACACAGACTAAGCTCTAAAGACAGAGGAAAAAGACCCAGATACTCTTTCCAGAACATCGTGTTCTAGTTCAGAGGAAATAAAGTTAGCAGCCTGGGGGCCAGTTTGGCCTTAAGATGAACAGTATGTTTAGTCCGTACAGAGTTGGTCTCCCGAATTCTAAATGGAAGCAAATACTGCTATTCCATTGCACTCCATTACATTAAGCTAATGTACACTATCCAGCGTTAAAGAAACAGACGTACAGCAACAATGAGCCCATATTGCGTATGGCAACCGTGGCTGGGCAATGCTGCTCCTTTAGAAGCTGCAGACTCTCAGCTACTTCCACCTGGTCTAGACATTCATGCTGCTTGTGGGACCTTGTCAGCACTTGAGTCTGAGACATGCAGTCAAGTTGAAGGAGAATAAAGGTAGACCAAGTCAGTAAAGACGCCGTGTGAGAAAGGCTATAATAGATGCATGTGCATGAAGCCATGGAACGTGCGATGCATGTGTGCGTGTGTCTGTGGTGTGTTTTAGAGGAGTGTTTCTGAAAATTTTTTATTAATATCATACGTTAAGTGCCATTTGTTACGAGACTGACTTGTGGGTCATCGAACAACACCTCAAGAACAAAGTCTCACAGCACATCGTGAAGCTGGTCAAGCCTGACTTAGGCACCTTCCCCTTCACGTCTTCAGCCTACAATTCCACTCGCTGTCCAGAGTTCCTGCCATGTGCCATGCACTCCTGCACACGTTAGGGGTTTGAGGTATCCCAGGGACTGGCTGCAGTGCCAGTCTCTTCTTAGCCCAGGTATCTCTCCAATTCTCCCATTGATAGCCTTACTCAGCTAGGATGTTAGCTGTCGTTATCATCTCAGAGGTCTGTGGATTTTACTAGGGGATCCTTCAAGTCTGAAACCCCTATGCAACTAACAAGAAGGGAGTCCTAACCATAAGATGCTCTTTATTATGACAAGTCAGGGTTTGAAAGCAGGTGCCTACCAAATTATGTCCTGTAGACTTGCATATCCATCTAACTTTTGAGATGAGTCTTGGCTGAGTGCTTGGAAAGCAATATCGATGACTTGAGGAAGAGAGTGAGGGAAGGGGTAGAATAATTAGAGTATGCAGAGCTTTAGGATGTCCTGGGCCACCTGCCCTAGGTATGTGGCTGTGCAGCCATGACCATGAGGAGAGGAACATACAGGGAAAGGAGTTCACAATTCGTACTGGAATCTTAACTAGACCTGACCTTGCTCCCTTGTATTCTCACTTAGCAAAAGTGATCTTCTCTGCACATTAGGGCAGTACAGTGACAAACAGGGTGTTTGCCTGTCAACAAGCTCCATGCGTGTTCGTGTTCTCCAAAAACCCAAGTAGTTAACACTGTTGCTTCAATCCAGAAGCATCGTTTAAATGACTTACATTCATCACTCTGAAATGTGATGTTGATGATTCCCATGAAATGGAAAAGGCCTAAGGAAAATGAAAGCCAAAGCATTTTCTTATTTTTCTTTGACACCAACCAGATTAGTGAAAGCAAAATGAAATGACTCTTGGAAGTAATAAATTATACAGTTTTAAGTTTATTTCCATTAAAGAAAGAAGCAATGTCTCAGAAACCTGAGAGTTGCAGATTGATTGCCCGTTTGAATAAAAATCATCACATTATTGCTTAATCCTTCATTTCATCATGCCTTGTTGAAAAAAGCAGTGTAGTCACAAAGAGCTACACATTTAATCCCATTTTTCTTTTCTTTGTAATTTATTTTTTCTCTGCAATTACTTGATTTATACCACCACTAAAAGAAAACGTTCATAGTCAAGGAAAGGACGGTACTTAATTTCCTGCATATACAGGTGGTATTAAGTGCCAAGGCTGAATGGCCCTGCAGGAATCAGCTCTAGACTTGAGTTTAACATCCCTATCAATTTACTGGTTATCCTGAAAAAGTGGTATATTACCTGCTAATTTAAAACTGCAATTACAAAGGATAGTCGATTGGCAATGGAACAACAGAGTTGAGAGCAGCTAAGATGCAAAAGTGCCAAGAATTTCTAGGCATATCCAGAGAGAAAAAAAGCTTATACAGCATAAAAAGGTGCAAATTAATACAGATCTCCACTGCTTAGAAAAATTGAAGAAAAAAATATAAGTTTACTTTGTTCATTGTAACGTCCCAAAATAATGATAAATATAATTTACTAATAAGAAAGAAAAAAACCCACACACTGAGACGTGTGTCCTTGCCACTGCCCTTCATCTACCCAATAACTAATTGGGATGCTTTAGTTATTAGTCCTGATTTCCCTCTTAAAAATATTCTCTCTTTTGTTACGATTGATTCTTAAGGCAAAGGGACTGTAATTAAAACCTTAAGAAAATACTGCTGAAAGCAAGCGATCATCAACTCCCCACCAACCCACCCACACACACTCATGGAGTGGGAGAGGGAGAGAGAAAGAGAATGAGAGCTCAAGGCAATTGTCTTAGCTTGGTTACCTCCCCAGACAAAGGCTGGGCCGAGAGCTGCGTCTTTGGAAACTTGCATGCAGAGTTTGGATGTAGATTTGAGGTGAGCAGGTTTAACAGGAGGTTGGTCTCCGTATCACCGTGTAAGGGGGTGGAAGAAGTGGCTTTGGACAAACAGAGGAGTTGAACTGCGATGCGTTTGCCGCAGAGGAGACAGCCAGTCCCTCAGTGAGCTCTGAGCCTGAGACGGCCTTGCGGAGTGGTTCCAAACTGGGCCAAGGGGAGAAGCCTTCGTGCCCCAGGCCTGGCCAGTCACTGGGTATTAACTGGCCCCAAGAAAGTAGTCTATCCTCGAGTAATGCGGCGCCTCAGTCTCAAGCAGTTATCAAAGTCAGCAACGAACAGTAGCTGCAGCCCCGGAACCTGAGGGCCTTCCTTCTCTCGGGTGGGCGGGGCAGAGTGCCCCGTCATCCACGGCAGCTTGCACGAAAGTGATCCACGAGGACAGAGATGGGGTTGGGAGGACTGGGAAGGGTCAGATGGAGAGGAGGAGGCAGCCAGCCGAAGCACTAGCTCACACCGAGCTGGTCGCTGCTCTGGGCACCCGGGCTCTTGTTGAGAGCCGCCTGGAGAACTTTGCAGAATGCACAAAAGCGTGCATCTCCGACACGGAAAATGGAGCACTTATGCATTGGCTCCACTGCCCGGTGGACAGTGGGGTTGCTCCAGGGACGTTCACTCCCTCACACTTGTAGATCTGCGCTTGTGCTGGAATAGCTGAGCAGACTCCTGCAGGACCCCCACGTAACCGCCGCTAAAGCATTAGAGCCGAAAGCAAGGGCCACGTGCTTAATGTCTCTCAGGCTACACCCCTTGCCAGAGCAGGGGCCAGACAAAACAGTGGGCTGGGATGGTGTCAGATAAGTAAATCATAGTAGCTTTGCCTTTTCCATTCTTAATAACTGCCTGACAGAAGACCTTCGTTCTTTCTTGCTTGATTGGCAAACTCATAACTGGGAATTCAATAGTTATTGGCTTTATGCCCAGTTGTGTTTTCCCACATATATTGCCACCAAGAATAATCTGTCGTATTTGGGCAAGCATGATGAACATCTTTGAAACAATGTTGAACAGAGTCTAAGAAATTTACCCTTTATCTCCTTTAGATCGAAAGAGATTTAGTAAGAGGTATTCAAGCTTTTATATTGATCTTCATAATGAAGAGTTTGGTAGTGCGTGTTTCCTCGTTTATTCAGCATCCTCGGGGAAGTATCTAGTGTACATACGTAAGTTTTCCAAGTAACTAAACTTTACAGAATTTTAGAAAGGAATGTCATACTCGAGAACATCTAATGAAATTCTCCTTATTTTCAGTTGGGTGAACTGATGCCAACGCAGACTACGTCACCTTGACAGTGGCACACTGTTGATTAGTGACTGGGCAAAGAGTAGAACCCAGGTTTCATGACTGCGGTTCAGTATGTTTTCCACCCAAGACTTTTATTTCCTTCCATACTACATTTCCCCCATATTTTCCTCCTAATCATGACTAAATGCATACATTATTTCCTAGACGCTTAAAGCAGAGTACACTAAACATAATTTATCGGTTATGTCCAATATTCTTTTAGTTGCAAGATGGTAAACTGAGCGTCAGCTGGTCTTCCCTCTCTAAACAAAGCTATAGAAACAATTCTCGTTTTGCAGAAAGTAGATACAAGCTTTGCTCAAAAATAGGCGTTTTTCCTGTGAAAGACAGAAAGAGACTTTCATCTCTGGAGCACTGATGTGGGTGGGACTGGGTAGGAGAAGAGAGTGTAGCCAGAGGGGTGGGGGGTGTCACCGGGAGAGAGCCCTGGTCACAGAACAGAGAGAAGAAGGGCCAAGGGACCCTGACGGGGTGATGGGTTGGGATACAAAGCCAGAGCAGCAGGACGGCTCAGCCCCTGCGCACTCAGCCCCGCTTCCCAGCAGAACCGCTGTCTTCCAGAAGGGATATCAGTCCTCAGGGCGGAGGCAGAGGGCGGCCCTTGGGTCCGAAGAAACCTGCCGTCTGGCAAAGGAACGGACAGAACAACTTGCCCGTCCAGCCCACGGCTCTAGGTGGAAAGATACTTCTTTCTCTGGAGAATTTGTAACCCTGAACAAGTCCTTATATAGGTTTAGAATTTAAATTATGTTACCTTTGTAGTCCAATTACAAGCTAAGGATTAAATGAAAATACCCTCACAATAAGAGTGTCCTGGGTTCTTGTGGAAAAAAAAATGACATAGTGAAATACTCTTAATTCAGCCTCCTTCAGAATTACCCTCAATAAGGCTCTGCTGGGCATGGCCGCACAGTCAATTACAAAACACCCGCAGTAGAGACAATGGCTGAGTGAGACTCCGAGGACACAGACATTGGAATAGCCAGATAGAGAACTTTAAAAAAAAGCAGTACTTAAAATCTTAATGAAATGAAGCATGAAATTAAAATATTAGCGAGAAACAAGATATTATCAAATAAGAAAAGGCAGATTTGAAATATGATAGAATAGAAGCTTGTAAAACGAAAAACATAATCTTTGAAATTAAATACTCAGTGGATCATTCAAACAGCAGATTAGACACATCGTAGAGGAAATTAGTAAACCAGAAAAATGGCTTAAAGTACCTACAATACAGCACTAAGAGATGAGGAAATGGAAAATATGTCAGAGAAGTTAAGAGACCTAGGGAATGGTGGTCTAATAGACACTCAACATTTGAGAAGGAAAGAATACAGAACGTGAAGACAGGATATTTAAGGAAAGAATGGCTGAGAAGTTAAAGAACTGTTGGAGGACATACAAACTCATAGTCAAGAGGAACACAATGTTCTCAGCAGGGTACTTTGTTCCAAAAAAAAAAAAGCCTTAGATAATTGTAGTTAAAGAGCTGAAAGAGCAAAGACAAAGATATTAAAAGCAGAGGAACAGCAAAGACAGATTTCTACAAAGCAGTGATACTTGGAGCAATAGCTGATGTGATTCAAAGATGGTGGAACCCAGAAACAAGTGTGGTAACATCCACAAGCGCTCGGGGAAAAGAACGGTCAGTCGAAAACGATGTAGTCAGTCTCTCATTCCAAATAAGTACAAAATGAAGACATTGTCAGACAAACAAAAACTGAGGCTACTCATAACCATCATGCTGTCAGTGAAAGAACTTCGGAAGGAACTTGAGGAAAAAAGACAGTGGCTCACAAGAGAAGGTCTGGGTGCAAAAAGATACCTTTGGAACCAATAACAGATTAGAAAGAAACAATGTTTATTTGGGGGGGATTAAAATACGCCTAGAATGCAGACCTACTGCATAAGTTACAATGGTTGTATTGAATGTGCTCCAGGGTCCCTGTCTTAGGTGAGTAAAGATGTGGATTTACTTTGGAATGAAAACATGTTTGTGTGCTAGACATCTTTCCCTGAGCTCTCTCTCCATCACCCGACTCTGGGCGTGACCCCTGTGCACTGTTCCACGCGCTCTCCTTGCCCTTTATTTATTTATTTTTACATCTTTATTGGAGTATAATTGCTTTACAATGGTGTGTTAGTTTCTGCTTTATAACAAAGTGAATCAGTTATACATATACATATGTTCCCATGTCTCTTCCCTCTTGCGTCTCCCTCCCTCCCACCCTCCCTATCCCACCCCTCTCCTTGCCCTTTAGATTTCTGTTGGCTTGCTTGTGAGAGGCACAGAAGGGGAAGAAGAGTGAATAGAGGTACTTATTCCCTGGCTCCCCCCAAGCTGGGTCGCCACAGGTGGGCTGCTTCCCTTTTCCAAGGACAGCATTGATTGGACAGCGCTCTTTCAAAGCTCCTAGAGCCACATGTGTTCTTTCTGGGCTTGGAAACCACTCTCCCTACCTTGCCCTTTAAAGCCTACATGTGCTAATGACCACTCACTGGTCTTCTGCTAAACCCTGACTATACCTCAGGAAAAATCCCTTACTAAAATGTTCTCATTTGAGCAGTTAATTTCCTGAGAGCACCCTGACTTATACAGCATGTTAACACTGAGGATAACTACTCAGTAAATGAGAAAACAGTGTATAATTGGCGAAAGGGTAGAGGCTGAGGAGTGAAATTTTAAACTCCAAGTCAATCTAAAGAAAGGAAGGAGAAGTACAGACAAAGCTGGAAATATAGAAAGAAAAAGAAAATGATAGAAATAAATTCAAACATGTCAATAATCACAAAATATAAATGGTAAACAGTGAGAAGACGCAGAATGTCATTTGGATCGAAAACCAAAATCCACCTCTTAATATGTCCGTACAAGGCATACACCTAAAATGAAAGCTCACAAAAATGTTTCAAGTAAAGGGATTAAAAAAAGAAAGATGGCATTTTGCTAAATTATTAAAAGACGGAGTGGGCTTTCAGTCAGAAAGTATTATTGGGGATGCAAAGAGTCACTAAGTAAGAATAATTAAGGGATCAGATACATGGGGTAAGAAAACGATTCTAAACTTGTATAGTGACTTCCCTGGTGGTCCAGTGGGTAAGACTCCGCGCTCCCAATGCAGGGGCCTGGGTTCGATCCCTGGTTGGGGAACTAGATCCCACATGCATGCTGCAACTAAGAGCCTGCATGCCACAACAAAAGATCCTGCATGCCACAACTAACACCCGGCACAGCCAAATTAATTAATTAATTAATATTAAAAAAATAAACTTGTGGGCTTCCCTGGTGGCGCGGTGGTTGCGAGTCTGCCTGCCGATGCAGGGGACACGGGTTCGTGCCCCGGTCCGGGAAGATTCCACATGCTGCGGAGCGGCTCGGCCCGTGGGCCATGGCCGCTGGGCCTGCGCGTCCGGAGCCTGTGCTCCGCAACGGGAGGGGCCCCAACGGTGAGAGGCCCGCGTACCGCAAAAAAAAAAATAAATAAATAAACTTGTATAAATGTACAGTACTACCTCAAAAGACATAAAGTGAGGATGAACAGAAGCTCAAAGAGAAAATGACAAATTTAACATGACTCAGTAATTGATAGATTGAGCAAACAAAAACTTTGTAATGATATTGAAGATAAGAACAGCACAATTAGCGAGCTTCATATCATTGGTACATGTAGAATCCCATATTCACTTGTTAAGAACATGTATTTTCTAGCACACATGGCTACTTATAAAAATTGTGTACTAAATCTTAAAAAAACTTTCAGCAAATTTCAAAGGTGTGATATCAGAGAGTCCGAATTATGAAATCAAAGTAGATTAAGTTGGAAATAAATTATAAAACTATAACTAGGTTGTTAGCCAAAAGAAAGAAGATGAAATCAGACTTACCATCCTGTCACAAACAACTATAAAATCTGGAAAATATATTTTAAAAAACAGCGGTTTGCGGGCACTGGAAAGCAACCAGTGCAGATTTGCAATGCTGGAAACATAGGGGCACACAAGGTGAGCCCCAAATTCACCCAGGCTTCACCCTGGGGATGTGCTTCCAGGCCATTGTTCAGGGAATATGAGTGCAGAGGTCTTGCTGGGTAGAAGAGACAGAGGAGAGTCCAAGGTACTAAGGGGACTGAGATCTGGGGGCCAGATTGACAGAGAGGGTGGGCCACAGAGAAGGGCCCTCAAAATGTGAGTGGAAACTCATCTCAGGTCCTTCGGTGGCTCGTAGCTCTGTGAGCATAGAGCAGAAAGCAGCTGCTAGGAGGCTGAGCGCTAAGTGGAGATTCTGGAGAGCGTACATATCCAGGGGGACGTTCAAATTCAAGCTTAGAGTGAAGAGATTTGATGGGGAGATATCCCATACCTTCAGCTGAAACCCTAGAAAGACCACACCTTGGGAGAAAGGATCACACAGTAGGAGTAAGGGCTGTGCCTTAGGAAGAAACACAAAAGCACATCTGAACTGCCTTAGCCTGAAGGATAGAGGTGATCTGCCAGCAATTTGTCTGCCTGTCGGAACAAAGGCCAACACTCTTTAGGAGAGGATCACACAATCCACAGCTTCAGAAGGTATCACCCACACCACCCAGCATTCGATGACCAGATATTTAAATAAACAGGAAAATGTGATCAATAATCGAAAGACAATTTGGTTAGTAGAACACCAAAGATGATTCAGATCTTTGAAATAATAGATGAGGCTCTAATATGACTGTCATTTCCATGTTAAAGAAAGTAGAGAAAAGGCTGGACAAAAATGGATTAAAAAGGAATATTTCAACAAAGAATTAGAATCTATTAAAAGAATCAAATGAGCATTACAGAGCTTAGAAAATATCTTAAATAAGAACGTAGTGAATGGTTTCATAACATCACACTGAACAGTAAAAAAGAGGACAGGTGTATTGAATATATCCAAAGGGAAAAAAACCAAAAACCAGGACAGAGTGTGCAAGAGATATAGTGGAATATGGTCAAACGATGTGACCTGTGTGTCACTGGAGTTCTAGAAGGAGAGGGAGGGGAGAGGGAGAAGTGAACTTGAAGAGATAATGGATGAAACATTCCCAAATCTAATGAAAATCTCGAGAAAGGCAGAAAGATCTGAAAATAGGATAGGAGGGAGTGTCTCAGCAGCAAGTTGTGAGTGTAGTTTTTCATGTGACAAACGCTCAATGTGCCCTTCAGTTACTGCCCCCCAGCGTGCCCACGGAGAGGAACTCAGGTATGGGAGTATCTGTCCCAAGAGGTGCTCCATGAATCCCTCAACCAAAAAGTTTTTATGCTGAATCTTCCCTTAAGCAGGTCATGCTCCTGTCAGAGTGACACAGTCTCTACATTTTCTCTTTTGTTTAGTCCTACGGCTTTACATGACTATTTAAACATCAACGACTCCTAGACTTATCTCTCAGGTTCTGGCTCCCTCCTCTGTTAACAGGACTCTATTTCCAACTGAATAAGATACTTTCATTTGGAAGCTGAGGAGTAACCTACAAGTTAACGTGGCCAAAGCATCACGACGTTTCAGCTCTGAAGCTTTACAAGATCCCACCCTCCTCCTCTTAGTAAATGGGACCCCCAACTTCCCGGTTACTTGAAACAAAGATCTGGAGTCTACCCTTGATTCCTTCTTTTCCTTCATTCCCCACAGTCACTCCACCAGCATTTTTTGTTAACTTCTAAACCATGTTAAAATGCATGTATTTATATTTCCAGCACTAGCCCAGACTCCGTACCACTATCATCTCTGCCTTGATGACATAAATGTATTTTCAGCTGGCTTTCCTGCATTCCCACACCCTTAATATTTTGCAAATACAGCAGTATGAGTAGTATCTTTGGGAAAAAATCAGATCCTGCCACTGCTCGGTTTAAACTGTGTTTGGGTTTCTCATTCTACTTCAGATAAGATTCCTTAACAAGACCTCTGAGTCCCTGGCTCCTCAGGCCCCTGCTTTCTCTGCAGCCTCACCATTCATCCTTCACCTCCCTCATTCGCTGAAGTCACTCCAGCTACTTCCTTCTTCCTGTTCCTTGAAAGAACGAGGCTGTCAGGTGTTTGTGCTCAGTTATCTGGGGAAAAAATGAACAGACATGCAGAAGCATCGAAATAAATCTTGTTTTCATAGTTCTACCCAAAGAGGTGGCAAACCTGTGCTGGTGTGTTCTCAGCCGCATTCTACACTCTCTCCACCAAGTGGCAAGGAATGCCTTTCCATGCTTCACCACTTTCTAGTTCCCAGGCAGTTCAACCAACAGGGCGTCCTGGACAAGTCTGGGTTCGAGAGGGGTGAAGAGGACAAGACATCCCTTCCCCCCCCCCCGGCTCCCTGTTTTGCGCGGCATCTCTGGCAGTACCCACACCTCCCTGTCACCCCAGCTCCTTTGAGCAGTCCTTCCCTCTGGGGTCTGAACTCCTTGGCAGCCCTTCCTGTGGTTTAATCTCTTGCCATATATACGTATGTTCCCAGACCGTTTCCCCAGCGTCTTCCAGTCCTGGAGCTGGTACAGATCCCTCTGTTCTCTGGCCCCCTTTCTGTCTGTATCCTGTTTCTCTCTTCAGCTCTTCTATCCTCAATGTAATAAGTTTCCTGGATTAAATATTCCTGTTTGAAACACCTAGAGCGGTATCTGGTTTTTGAGCGGACTCTGACTGATCCAGACATGTATTTCCAAGTGTCGCCATTGCTGAAAGCATTTTTGGACTCGTCTCTTATAAATGTCCTCATAACACGCTTCAAGAACCATCCAGAACAACAGTCTGATTAACTTGATTCACTACACAGGCATACCTCGTTTTATCGCACTTTGCAGATACTGTGTTGTTTTGCAGATACTGTGTTGTGTTGTTTTGTTTTACAAACTGAAGGTTTGTGGCAACCTTGCGTCAAGCAAGTCTATCAGGACCATTTTCCGAGAGCACTTCTCTCTTCCTGTCTCTGTGTCACATGTTGGTAATTGTCACAATATTTCAGACCCTCCACCAGCACAAAGATTCCAGCTCACTGAAGGTTCTGACGATGGTTATCATTTGTTAGCAATAAAGTATCTTTTAATTAATATATACACGCATTGTTTCTTGGATATAATGCTGTTGCACACTTAATAGACCACGTAACTTTATATGCACTAGGAAATGAAAAAGTGTGTGTGACTTGCTGTACTGCGATATTCGCTTTATTGTGGTGGTCTGGAACAACACCTGCAGTATCTTCAAGGTATGCCTGTACAAGCCTAAAAGTGATTTATTTCCAAATACCAAAAGGACATTTAAATTTTTTTAAATCCGTGATTTTTACATGTACAAAGTTTCTGAATGAAATTATAAAAGGAACTGTATTCTAATATTTTTTGAGAAACAGCAGTTTTGTTGGTATAAGCATAACCCTTATACGAATCTATGTAGTCTCTTTTTTCCTTCCTCCTTCCCTCTTTCTTTCCTCCTTACTTCCTTTTTTTTCTTTCTTAGATCAATGACTTTAAGGTTATAGCAACTCACTTTTGCCTCATAGATCCAAAAAAGTACGGTCTGTGATTAGATACTTGTATGTGTATGATAATTTAAAAAGTTGATTTGTCAGCAATTCTAGACAGAGAAATTAAGAGAGACAGGAAATTTCAGTATCACCCTATAAACTATATTCCTGTTACACTTTTATATTGCATATTGGGAATCAATTTCATACTTCTGCTTCATTCTAAGAGCTGTATATATGGAATTAGTTCTGTACAGGACATTCTATCTTCTCATCAAACAAGCATAACTCGAGAAATTTTGCATATTTAAAAGAGAAACTAAAGTTATTCCATAACTTAATTTATATTAGTGTCTCTGCCAAAAGCCAAGATCATAAGCAAATGTGCCTAAAATTGGCGTCAGTCAATTGACTTGACTCTCAAAACATGAGCTGAATGTGTTTCATAGCAGGACTGGTGCCTTGTCTCTGACGAGACTTCTTTGGAACTTTTGTACAACAGGCTTCTCAAAGGCCAGAGAGTGACGAAACACTCACTTACATGCCATGCCATTCCTGAAATTGAACGCTGGAACGAGCGATGTAATACTTTTCTTCCCCAGAGAAACTAATCATCAGATCAAAATTTGATATAGTATTGTTTACAATTTCTATAAAAATGTAAAACCAACCAACCGTTGACTTGGGTTATTACCTGTGCACCCACCGAATGGTTTAAACAAACTAAAATGTAATCTTGCTTCAGAGCTAAATGGTGCTACTTTCATGGAAGAAACCCCTGAATTCTGATTTGAAATAATTTTCTCCAAATTCTGTCCTATGGGGGAGCTTTAGAAAATCTGTTTTCTAGCATATATATCAATGAAAGTTAACGCTTACGATATATTTATTTGTCTGTCAGTTCACAATACAACTGGAGTTGTGTGTGTCTCCGAGTCTCTTTTCTGGTCACATCCTCTCTTCTGGACCTCACATAAGGCTGGTCACAGGCAACACTAGTGATAAAGTGCTCAGAGAGAGAAAGAAAAGTGGACTTAATCCTAACGTTAATTGTATTTTAAATATATTAGAGTCGTGATACTGTGTAGCTAAATGGCATCTCTAAAGTATGAAACCCTGCTTGATTCTGGTTTCCGTGAGGGTAGATGAGGATGGTGAGAAGATAAGGGAATTAAGTATGATTTCTTATTAGACTTGAAGGACTGCATCTTTTTTTCATTTCTTTGGTTACATTTGTCACATGACAAATTAGTTATTCTCTAATTCTCTGGAATTAGAGTTATTCTCCGGAAGTGCCCTAGTCATTTAGATTACAAGTGTAGGATCACTTAATCGTGATTCTAAAATGCAAAAAGCTCTAAAAATCAATTTTTTTCCCCAGAAATTAGCAGCAAGTTCGTAGGGAGGCAAAATCCGATCTGAAGTGAAGTGAGACGTCTTGTGGTGTTTATCCCACTCTGTTTCACTTCAGAGATATTAATGTTTGATTACAAGAGGGCTGCCTCAGACCTAGTGAAGAAGTTATGTAAACATGGTGTATATACCAGATAACTTTTTAAAAATATTTATTTATTTAGGCTGTGCTGGGTCTTAGCTGCGGCACATGGGATCCTTTAGTTGCGCCAGGCGGACTTCTCAGTTGCGGCATACGGACGCTTAGTTGCGGCATGCATGTGGGATCTAGTTCCCCATCCAGGGGTCAAACCGGGGCCCCTGCATTGGGAGCGCAGAGTCTTACCCACTGGACCACCAGGGAAGTCCCCAGATAATTTTTTGAAAATGTGAAAAATTTAAAATTCTAAAGTACATGCGAGCCCGAGGGCTTGATATGTGGGGTTGTGGGCCTATAATTATAAAATTTGGGCTTATGGTAAGAGGCGGTTTTATGTTACAAATTTTATCTACATTCATAAGAGATATTGGTTTGTAGTTTTATTTTCCTGTGATATCTTTAACTACTTTGATATTAGTTAATACTGGCCTCATAGAATGGTTTGGATTTCTTTCTTCTTGTATTTTTGGAAGAGTTTGTAAAGGATTGGTCATTAAGATGTCTCTGGAGATTTATCTTGTTCTTTTGTTTTAGAATATATTACTCTGTTTCTTCATTTTCCTTGACTTTCTGTGTTGGTTTCTGCGCATTAAAGAAAACAACTGCCTCTCGCAGTCTTTACAAAGTTGTCTCATTAGGCAGATAAACCTGCCCACCCCAGCTCCTAGCTGCTCTCAAACCACTGTGACAATCCAACCCATCTTCTTTGTGCTTAGTGGCTCCCAGTGTCCGAGATAGTGCCAAGATCTATCAGTGTCCCAAAGGGATGGATCACAGTCAGCACCTAGTTGTAGGCTGGTTAGAAGCTGGACCCTCAGGCAGCAGCTGGGGAAGTATTTAGTTGAACCCTTTCCAGGGAGAACCTGGGAGATGAACGTTTTTGCTCCCTGTGTGCTGAGCCCAGATGTACCGCCATGGCAGAGTGCTTCTGCGTCTGTTTAAAAACTGCTTCTTTATTTGCTATAGACCTGTGGGATTCATGAACGCAAACCCCACTGGCTATTAGAGCCAGGTGATTTAGGTGTTTATCCTTGGTCGGCAGCCGCAAAAGCTGGGCCGTCAGATGTATGTATGAGCTTGTTCCAAGAGATACTGGTGCCTTGGCTTTATTGTTGGAGCAGACCAGAGGGGAAGATGGGGAAGGTGTCTGCAGGCTTCCCCAGTCTCCAGGGAGGGTTGCAGGTGGCCCTTAGATGCATGCTAACGTTAGAGGCTGGATGATCAGACAGCATCCTATAGATGCTTGTAGTTAGACCCCTTTGTGCGAAGGATGAGCAGATGGGCATTTTTGCCTGTTCCTTCCACCCTGAGCCCTGGAGGGACATTCTCAGTGAGTGCCCGTATGACTGTTAAGAGATGCTTCTTTGTTTGTTGCGGTCTTGTGGGTCTCATGGATGCAAGCCTGTTGGCTTTTAGCGCTAGGTGTTTTGGGGGCCCGTCCCTCAGGAGGGAGTCTTGGTGGTTGGGGTGCTAGTTGTGTCTTCTAAATGCTTCAGTCCTCAGGGAGAAGCTGGAATTAGGAGTCTCCTCCCAATTGTAAGGAGCTGTGCTGAGAGTGGGGACCGCGGTGAGTGTGTCTCAGTGTTTCCTGTCTGTTTCAACATGGGTATTTTCTCTTTCACCTGATATGTGGAGTCACTTAGTTTCTGGATTTCTTTCAAAGGGAATTTCTCTGTATGTAGTTGTATTGATAGAATTGGTGCATCCGTAGGAGAGAAGTTCACTAGCCTTCTTTGTTATCATTTTGGTCACTCCTGCAGGCAAGATTTTGATCTCAATGTCACAGGAATAGAAATTAATTTTAAAAATCAGAAAACGAAAAAGATTTTTTAATAGGAACATTTAAGAAAAATCAATCTCATTTAAACAGCTCTTCTATCAAAGGGAAAATATGAATCAAAATTAGAGAATCTTCTGAAAGCACAATAATGAAAACATTGTATTTAAGATCATTTGGAATAAAAAGAAAAGGGCGCTCAGAGGAAAACTTATAGCCCTAAATACTCTTACCTATTTAAAAAAGGGAAGAAATAAATTATCCACCAAATGGAAAAGTAAGAAGAAGAACAGGTTAACTGAAACGAAACAAAAGGAATTAGTAAAGTTAAAAGCCAAAATTATGGAATTAAAAAATAAAAAACAATAGAGTGAATTCAAGTTCATATTGTGAAACAATAACGATAAATATTAAATTAGGTAAAACACTTGCTAACCTATTTTTGAAGAGGGGAGAAATTTCAAATATAAAAGATAAGAAATCATAAGGAGCGGGGCTTCCCTGGTGGCGCAGTGGTTGAGAGTCCGCCTGCCGATGCAGGGGACATGGGTTCGTGCCCCGTGCGGGAAGATCCCACATGCCGCGGAACGGCTGGGCCCGTGAGCCATGGCCGCTGAGAATGCCTGTGCTGTGCAACAGGAGAGAGAGGCCCACGTACCGCAAAAAAAAAAAAAAAAAAGAAAAAAGAAATCATAAGGAGCAAAATGAGAAATTATAGGAAAGTACAGTTTACCAAAACTGACATGTGAAAAGACACTAATTTTTCCAATTATATCCTGGTAAAAATAAGGCCAAATTCTTATTGAACTTATGCAAATAACTATATTGCATATACTATATGAAAGGTAAACAGATTCAATAAAAGAAGTGAATTCTTGGAAAGTGAGAATGCCATATCAGTTAAAAATATTTAATTTCAGTTTATCAAAATGAAGTCTACAGAACTGTTATGGATTATAAATACTTAAAGTCATCAAAGAATGGTATGCAAGTAAATGTTTCACAACTGGCTCTCTGGAAGAAACAGAACAAAAGCCTGGTTTGAGGCATTTGCCAGTTGTGGAGATGTAGATACCCCAGCAGTACTGATTTCAGCTACTAACCCGTTACGTGGTTCCCCCATACCGATGCAACAGTCACAGCCTCCAAAGCAGAGGTTACAGTGAAACATAGTGCAGTAAGTGGCACGGATTCATTTTTAAGTATTTATTAGCTTTATTTATAATATAATTTATTTAATTGTAAGTTTATGTAATTTAACTTTTAGTAGTATCTGTTTCTAACAGCTGGTCAAAAGATTACCCAAATTCTAACAGCTGATCTCAGTACACCATTCTACCTACTCTCTGATCAAATTGTCCCACCTCTGGGAACTTATCCTACAGATGTACCTGCACACACGCCCAAGGACATGTAAGCACAATTGCAGCATTGTTTGTGATAGCAGGAGACTAAGACAATCCAAATTTCTATTTGAGAAGGACTGGTTACATAAACTCTGATATTTCCACAAAATGAAATGCTCTGAACAAGTTTAATTATTTTAAAAAGAATGAGAAAACTATGTATCGATATAGAACTATCTCCAGTATACACTGTTACATGAAAAACGCATAATGCAGAACAATGAATATTTTTGTGTAAAAATGTAGAGAAAGCAATTTAATTGTATTTGCATAAAGAAACACCCCCCAGGGACTTCCCTGGTGGTGCAGTGGTTAAGCATCCACCTGCCAATGCAGGGGACCCGGGTTCGAGCCCTGGTCTAGGAAGATCCCACATGCCGCGGAGCAACTAAGCCCGTGAGCCACAACTACTGAGCCTGTGCCCTAGAGCCCGCGAGCCACAACTACTGAGCCTGCATGCCGCAACTACTGAAGCCCACATGCCACAAGTACTGAAGCCCGTGCACCTAGAGCCCGTGCTCTGCAGCAAGAGAAGCCACCGCAAAGAGAAGCCCATGCACCGCAAGGAAGGGTAGCTCCCGCTCGCCACAACTAGAGAAAGCCCGTGCGCAGCAACGAACACCCAACGCAGCCAAAAATAAAAAAAATAAAAAAAACAAAAAACGAAACACCCCCCAAATACAAAGGAAACTAAAAAAATCGTTTTCTTATATGAGATGGGGGTTGGATGTGGAAAACAGAGATAAGGCTACTTACAATACCTTTGTAAGTAGTTCTGATTTTTGGCCCATGTGAATATATGAGCAAAAGTAACAATCTTTTTAAACCAATTAAAAGAAATCACTGTCCATTTTGAACTATAAATGATATTTTCTTAATGTTTACCAACTAAACTTGATAAATTGTACTATATTACTTTCACATGTGCTATATAATCCTGTTCATATCAATTATTTTCCCAGAATTAACATATTTTCAGTATTCACTGATTTAATATCTTTCTTTGCCTTGACTGTAGAATTGATCAGCCTTCCCTTCTTGCTTTAGTCGTCTAAACATACCACCTTTATGGGGGAGTTTAACGTACTAACATTGACGTAATTTTTCAAAATAATCGCCACTGCGCTTGTCTCTGTTTCATAAAATAGATTAACCACCTCTTGCACAGTAGACAATGAAGCCACGGCTCACGCTTCAGCGTCAAAGCGAACACTTGACATTCTTCTCACATTTTAATTTTACTTGTGTGACTCACCTCTGCTTTCATTCAAGCTACAGCTTTTGTGCAAACTGGGAAGGTGAGAAGATCACTGGGTAGGATTCAAATGAACAGTTCTATTCCTAGCTCCTCCACTTATTAAATGATCATGGTTATGCAACTTAACCCCTCAAAGCCTGCTTTTAATTATAAAGTAGAGATAGGGTTATTCTGCATAAAGCGCAAGGAAGTTAACGTGACCAAATGAGATGTTATCGTAGGAGGTACTTTGACAAATCAGAGGCTCGTACACATTTTTATATTGTTATTACCGTCAGCACAAAGCGATCTTTTAATATGCTGCATAGATTTTGAAATCAGAAAAAAACTGTACCTTTGAAATAAAGCTGGTTTCAAACTTTGCTGTTTTATTGAAAAGATTTGTGTGTCGGTTGAAATTTTATTTACTTTTATCTCTTTACCTACTCCCTCTGCTGTTCAACTGTCCTGGTTTTCATATTCTGTTAAACTGGGGGCTGGGGGGTAGGGGTCAGGAATAAAATCAAAGAGGATTCACCTCTGTGTCTCCTGAAATATTCCTGTATTGAAATGATCTATTTCTAAGGGTAGATTATTCAAACATTCTGTAATTTTTTGGGTCGTTTATAGAACTAGGCTTTGATGTTCTTTTAAAACCTCACTCTTTGGGTGCAGTCTAAAAGCTTTTAATTTTAATGGCACATGCTTTAAAAACGCTGGAAATTGAAGGAAGTCTTATAAAACAAAGGAGTCAGTCAGAGACGGTGGTACTAGATTCAGGATGTATTGTGGCTTCACCACTCAGGGGAGGTTTGTTTCTAGACTCTGAGTGCTAATTGAATAATCATGAAATTTATTGCAAAACAAGAAACATTTTTGGCAAGGACTGCCTCCAAATACAAAGCTTGTTCTGAGTCTGAACTCTTTGGAGTCGTGAACTGCTAAGTTTTGTTAAGCTCAGTGACGATATTGATCTTAAAAGCGCACGGTGCTACGTAGTATTCAAAGGAATCCACCAGCTCGTTTTCTCTAGATTTATTATCCCTTGAGTGCTGTCCCTTTGCTCATAATTTTGCTTTAAGAAGTGTGTGAGAAAAAAGGGAAAGAAAATGCTTTTAAAGTCGATAAATCAAATATACCTACTGTCTCAAGTTAATGCTACCTTTCAAACACATGCTAACATTCTATCAGCATCTTTTCTGGTCCCAAGCCCGCCCATCCGCCATTTGCTTCTTTACTGTGAAATGTGCCGTATTCTTAATTCATTCAGCCAATATATGTGTTGTAGATGCTGGATACTATATGGGGGATATCAGCAGTAACGTCATTATGATTATTTATTAAGTCAAATGCTTTTCACTCTTTGCGCACAGAAGGGTGCCTTTGGTGAGGTCGAGTGAGTGAGTGAGAGGGTGACAGGGGTTTGTGTCTGTGAGAGGCCCTGGCCACACTCTGGGGTTCTGCACGGCCTCTTCTGGGCCATTTGAGGACAAGGCAGAAAGCCATTCAGGGACCAGGAGTCCCTCAGTCCCTGGGAAACCAGTTATCCCCAAAACCAGGAGTCCATCAATTCCTCAATGGACCGTGCCTTTGTAAACCTGCCCTAAATGTCCTTGCGTGCTAAGTTGTGCATCAGTGGTCACGGTTATTCCTGAGGATTAAAAGCTCCTGGCCTTTTCGTTCTCCGTTGAAACTCATGTTTTTATACATAAAGTGAAATCCTGTGAACTCTGAGCAATACGTCACACGTCCTCGTGTTTTTAAAATGGCTTTTCCGATGTAGTTCTCAGAAGCTGAGGATCTGCAGTCCTTCTGCTACACTCCAAGCCAGTGTTTTCAGGGAGCAAAGACAGGCGTGGAGAGAGGCACGTTCCTCTCCTCCAGACCCACGCGGGGTGCAGTGTCTCAGAGACGGAGGGATGGGTTTAGAAAGTGTCTATTGAAAGGATCTCCAGGGGGATCCCCTTCTTACTGCGCCTTTTCTAAGCCACACGAGGAGGACACAAAGACTGGGGGAGAGACGAAAATTCCCAGAGTCTCCGTCTTAGTAGCGATGAAGACGTAAGGCATTGAATGTCTGAGACCCCACTGGTTTGACAGAAAACAAACCAAACAGAAAGAAAGAAAAAATAAATAAAAGAATCCCTTGACATTTTCATACGTTTCTGCAAAAGACTTTAGACAAATGCAATTATGTGAGCTACGATACCACTAGGAACCGCATGGAAAGTTTTGAGTCTCCTGTCTTACGGGCTGAGACACAATGTGTGTGGTGTGTGTGTGAACCCCTGGACTGGCCGTCTCTCCCCACAGCCAGTGAGGACACTCCTTGGACACTATCCGATCTAGTCATGACCTCCGGTGTGTGGAGCTGTTTGTTTTAACCTCACTGGAAACCTCCTAAGGGTGAAGATTGAAAGGGAGCAGGCCCTCTGCTCGGGGTGCCTGTGCGTGTGGATACTGTTCCAGGCACTAATGTTTCACCAGGACACTCCACAGGCAAGCTCTTCCCTCGGACACCAAGGCCGGGCAAGACAGCAACTTTTCAAGTTCAATCCAGGCGCTGGGAACACAAAGGATCAAACCCAAACGCGTCATCTTCCAAAATGAGCTTAGAGGAAGTCACAACCGCCTTCCTTCTCTGTGGATGCGGGTTAAATGTGCCCCAGGGGACAGATGAGCAGGTCCATGCCCAGAACCGCCTTGCAGATGGCTGAGCTCACCTAGCAGAGACCCCACGTGAATCAGGCATGGGGGTCTTGAGACCAGAGAGACCAGCACCTTGAACTCCAGAACTGAGAGATTTTAGTAAAAGTCTGTCTATAAGGTGTGGGGAGAGCTGAGTGAACCAGCAAAGGATGAGCTCGGTACCGCAGTGAGGGACGCAGGAGAGAGGGGTTCTGCCACCCCTTGACCTGCAGGGCAGAGGGAAGAGCGAGCCTTGTTGTTCTGAGAGGACGGCCGCACAGAGAGGGCCTAGGCGGGAGCTGCCCCTTCGGCGGGGGTTGCAGGCCGACCGCGGTGCCCAGGCTGGAGTGCACCGGGTAACGCAGGACCTCACTCTCCACCTGCCCTCCGATCTCTCCCAGGTGCCTTCCTTTACCTTCAAACATCACAGGAGCTGAAAGCCTGGGACCTTGTCTAGTATAGATGGACCTCCACCTTCAGAGCGCGCACGTCCCCCACCCAGCAGCCGGCCCAGATGGGTGGGCCTCTCTGTTCCCTGCAGGGCTATACAAAGGGACTTCCCTGGGCTGCAGTGGTTAAGACTTTGGACTTGCAGTGCAGGGGGCACGAGTTGGATCCCTGGTGGGGGAACTAAGATCCCGCATGCCACCTGGCACGGCCAAAAAATGAAATGAAGTGAAATAAAATAAAATGTGAGGAATAGCCTTGCCACCCGCCACCTGACATAACCCTGTCTCCCAGGTAAGACGTCCTTCAACAGAGAACTCAGTGTCAACGTTTGTGATGCTGTATTATCTGTTCATTTCAGTTCTGACGTTCAACTATGGATCACGATCTTAACCCTATCTAATGCCCGGACCCCAGTGACGTTCTCCTTGTCAAATGTGCCACTTCACATTCCGTGTCACGTGGACACCATTGATTACCTCTCCTTCCTAAATTCTCCGTTCTCTTGATTTCTCTGAGTCCGATTCTCCTTCTCCTTCCTCTATGCCTGTCATCAGTCCCCTTTGCTGACCCCCTATTAAATGGTATGGTTTCTGTAGCGTTTTCTCATTAGCTTGGTGTTCTCCCATGCTCACCTTGGTGCCCTTATTCCCACCCCTGGCTCTACCTGCCCCTTATCTCTCCAGCACGGACGCTCCCAGCAGTAGAGGGCCCTACATCACATACACACACTCACGTCTCACCCGCGCCTCAGACACAGCCTCGCAGAACCTGAGCTCGTGACGTTCTCCCCAAGTTGCTGTGATTGCTCCTGTATTTCCTGTTTCAGTTAACGGTACCGTCCTGCCCTTGGTCACCCAAGCACAAGCCTAAAGTAAGTCTAGGCTTACCCTCCTCCCTAACTTCCATGTTTATTCAAACCACGAGCCTTGCCAATCTAATTTCCTAAACGGTTCTCAAAACGATCATCTCCTCGCTGCTCTCTCAGCAATCGCCTTGCTTTAGCGTTGGATCATCCCTCACCTAGACCATGACGACAGCTCTAGCACTGCTCTCTCCCCCAACACGGCCCCCGCGGTCCCACCCCCACCACCTCCATCCTGCAGGCCACTCAAGCCCCAGCCCAGCCCCGCCGTCTGGGCACCGGCGGCCTCTTTGCGTCTGTCTCCCTCCAACCTCCTGTGGTTCTCACCTCAGCACCATCGCCCTGGTAACACTGCAGACACACGACCACCACGGCCCAGCTTTCACACCTCGGCATAAGTGTTTCCGTTGCCTTTTCTTCCTGGTAAATCTTGTTCAGACGCCGGTCCCTACCTGGACGCCCACTTTTCCTCTAAGACCAGGGGTAGTCCTGACGCCTTTGCACTAATTCTGTCCAGTTAGTCCTTTGGACTAACCAGTCTTGTATGCCACGTGTTGCTTTGTGTTGCCAGACTTTCTCTCACTCCACAACCTAGGGCCTGACGTGGGAGTGGCACTGAATTTACAGATCCATGGGTTCATTTTGATCAAGAATTTCAGTGCAGGAAGTTTCAGGTTTAAATCCCTGCTCTGTGACCATGGGAAAGTCTTCACTTGCATAATACGCAGGTACGGGGCACATCAAGATGCCCTTTGGTTATAACAGTGGGTGATGCTGATTCAGTGTGAAGCTCCCCACATCTGCTCTTGTCTCTCCAACGCAATCCACTCATTAAAGATGAGTGATGTTTCCAAAACCCCAGATCTGGGTATGCCGCCCGCCCCTGCCTGACATCCTCCAGTGTCTGTTGCTCTTAGGCTGAAATCCAAGTGTTTGCGAGGGCCCAGCGTGATCTGGGCCTCGGCTGCCCCTTTATCTGGTGTCACACCTCCCCGGTCCCCAGACTCAGGTTTCCTGACCCCCTCCCCCCGCCGCCGCAGGCCCACGTATGTGTCCTCTCCTGCCCATCACGGCCGCCACAGGTGTGGCTCCTGCTGAGGACGGTCCCTTTCTTCCCCTTCACCTGGGGAACTGCCACACAGTCTTCCAACATCAGCTTCGACGCCACTTCGTACCGAGTCGGGGTCCCTGACGCCCGGTCTTCACGGCCCCTACAGACATGTGCAGCATGTACACCTGCAGTAGCTCACAGGCTTCCTTCACGCCAAAGACAGAAGGGGACTTGAATCCGTAACATGGCAATTTGCTGACAGACATTAATTAGTAAAGTGTCTTGAGGAAGGGGCGCCATTTTTCATCTCGCACAAACTTGCTGCCTTGGCTGTCAGCTTGTCTGTTTTATTAAACACTTTTCCTCTAGAACACTTACCAGGGTTAGCTGTGTTTGTTATTAATTAATTACTCATAAAGGTAAAAAAAATTCGATCTGTCTCTCACACCAGATTGCACATCCTCTTTGGGAAGGGACTGCCTTTGCCCTGTTTACTTTTGGACCCTCAAAATCCTCCCTCTTCATCATCTTCCGCTTGGGGGCATTGGGCAACGTCTGAGGAGTGAAGTGACCTGGAGGGTGCTGCATTCTGGCTTTCTGGAGGCTGCACTGGCTGCACCCAGGGTCTACGCAAATGAAACTGCTCCCTTCAGCTATACACCCATTGCAGGTTTCTGTCTACCGTTGGAGACATGAGAAAGCAAACTGACACAGTTTGCTGGTGGGTTCTCTAGTCTCTGTGATAGAAATGCCAAAGCACCCATCACCCAAGATGCTTGTAGCACCAATCAATAAAAATCACTGAACACACGCTCAGCTTTACAAGAGCTTTACTTGTAGTTATAAACACAGCGTTTGCATCGAGCAGAATGGCAGGTGGGGATAAAGTGCTAGTAAGTTCAATAACCTGTTTCACATCAGCGTATAACAGGGTGCGGAGTGCCAACAGCTTCTTTTTCCTTCCTATTTTATAAGCTTTACTCCAAGAGCATGATAACATTTCATGTCAACCTGACTCCACGGAGTAGGTAGCTTTCCTCTCTGTGTCCAGAGACACAGGCCAGATTCTGCTGGCAACCAGAGCTGCCTAAAGGCTTCTTAACGCTCTGCCCATTTCGGCTTCACTTTATTTTGACCATTAATTTGGTAAAAAAAAATAGGAGTACTCAGATGAAACAAAACTACTTTTATCATAATTAGTAATTTTTTGCCTTCAAAGACTGTCCCAACTAGTAGAGGTTTCTTACCGACGATCAAAATTAGAACATCATTTTGCAGTCTAAAAGACACGTGCAGCATGTACACCTGCAATAGCTCATAGGCTTCCTTCACCAAAGACAGAAGGGTCTGAGTCCTGCATTCTGTTTCCATTAGAGAGGTATTTTTCCAGGATTCTGTTTTATTGTTATGGTAATTCTATTTGTAGTTTTTTAAGGAACCTCCATACTGTTCTCCATAGTGGCTGAACCAATTCACATTCCCACCAGCAGTGCAAGAGTGTTCCCTTTTCTCCACACCCTCTCCAGCATTTATTGTTTCTAGATTTTTTGATGATGGCCCAGGATTCTGTTTTAATTAGAGAGGTATTTTTCCAGCAAAATCCCTCCTAACACACACACTATATATAGTGTGTATATATATATGGGAAGGGGCGATCAAGAATTTGAATTATTGGACTTGTACCAACTTTTGGACACTTCTTTAAAGTTTTTCCACTTTAAAACTTTCCTTAGGGCTTCCCTGGTGGCTCAGTGGTTGAGAGTCTGCCTGCCGATGCAGGGGACACGGGTTCGTGCCCCGGTCCGGGAAGATCCCACATGCCGCGGAGCGGCTGGGCCCGTGAGCCATGGCCGCTGAGCCTGCGCGTCCGGAGCCTGTGCTCCGCAACGGGAGAGGCCACAACGGTGAGAGGCCCGTGTACCGCAAAAACAAAACAAAACATAACTTTCCTTAAATCTTTTCAAGTAATACCCTTCCCTTTCTTCTTTTTTGTTCTTGCTAAATATCCCCGTCTATATTGTTTGGTCTTTTGGGGAAGAGAGGCTCCTTTACATGAAATCATTCTGTTCAATCAACATATGGCAAGAGACAGAAATACCTGTGTTTGAACCCAGCTCTAACGTTAACCAGCTGTGCAAGCCACCTGTGTGTGTGCACAAAATCCAAAAACAAAACCAAAACAAACAAAACCTCTATGTGATAAATAAGTGCAAGAGGAGGATAGATATTTTCAACATCCTTTCAAAGTGTGTAGCACAGAGGCAGTTGTATCTCAGTGCTGAATTCACAGATAAGTAGACAGACAGGTAATAGGGTGATAGATGGATAATCACGCCCGTCTCAGTTATTTTCCTTTAATGTATTATTTCGACTTTCTGACATGGATACTGCTCAGTTTTTGTGAACTTCAAACAAACGTCTTACTGGGCTGCTCTGGTGGCAGCCTGGGATCCCACCGTCAGGACGTGAGCCCCCAGACATCTGGAGAAGATTCGAGATGTGTCTGTCATCTTCCTGACAGACAGGGACCCTCAGACCCACGGAGGTCACAGCATTCCGATGTTTTGTGAAAGCAGATGTCATCTTCTAATGAAAATCTGCAGTCAGACTTAAAAGAAATATAAGATTTATCAAAACTTAATTTCAAGACTCCTAGGGCACCAGGGTTGAAGGGATGCTGCTGGACTCATCACGCTTCCCAGAAGAGCCGCACATTTCCAGGCTGGGGTAAGACCCTGGTGGGCACGTCCCTCTTTGGGGGTCACAGTGTC
The DNA here is from genome assembly GCF_003031525.2 of Neophocaena asiaeorientalis asiaeorientalis. Lineage (NCBI taxonomy): Eukaryota > Metazoa > Chordata > Mammalia > Artiodactyla > Phocoenidae > Neophocaena > Neophocaena asiaeorientalis. The sequence goes on along the minus strand of NW_020173037.1, from coordinate 2,913,442 downwards.
TTGGAAGAGGTAGGGGTTCCCTTCTGCTGTCAGCCAGCGGATGGGATGACTGTATGGGCCATGATGGTGCCCAGGTGTGGGCACCGATGTGATCTGTAGGAAGCAAGCGAGGGCACGTGTTTGTCTCAGTAAGTCAGCCAGTCTTAGACAGGAGTCCTCCCAGGAAACTCAGGCATCTTGCCGCCAGTACCCAACTGGGAAAGGGGAACCTCTCCGGTCTCCTTGAGGCCCTCATCTCAGTGGCTGAGTCCTGTTTCCCTCCTCCAGCTGACCTCGGCTTTCCTACCTTTTGGTCGCTGTGCTGAGGGTTTCTTTTACCAGCAGAACCTGATCCTGGCACTGGCAGAGTCACCGGAAGGAAGGATGATCGAATTTCTCTGCGGGGCTCAGGCCCTCGGAGGTTTTAGAGAAAAGGTGCCATAGTTAGGGACCGTGAGGGCTGCAGAGATTAACGTGGGAGGAAGAGACACGGTCACCTACCTGCACCTACACCGAGGCCTGAGTAAGGCGGGGGTCTTGCTTTTCCGCAGGTAGCACCACGAAACGCAGGTGCTGCCTTAAGGTGCGTTCTGTGCATCGTCTCCGACAGAGGAGGCTGAAAGGGACAGAATATTCTATGTATGTATATTCAGTCATTTGAATGTTGTGATTTGGTCTCGTTCCCATTGCATAATTTCGCTACTGTATTTGGACGGGCCACTCAAATAGAATTACGATTTCCCCCTCACCTGAAGGCAGACGTGTCCTGAGAGCTGGGCCTGCAGCAGCTCTAGACACGCGGCGAGTACCCCAGCTGCTGACTCGTCCTGGACCGGCGCACCCTTCCCGACGCCCACCTGCTCACTGTCAGGCGGCGGGGCGGCGGGGGCCGTCGGACCGAGGCTGCGCGCGGGGCCCAGGCCCAGGCTGGCGGGCCGGCAGGGGCGGGGCG
>NW_020173037.1:2845916-2912436 GCF_003031525.2 Neophocaena asiaeorientalis asiaeorientalis | reverse complement strand
AGCGCGGGGCTGCGGGAGCGCGGCGACCCGAGGGCCGAGCGGACCCGGGGACGCGAGGACCCGCGCGGGCGGGCATCACTGCGTCGCCCCGCGCGTCTCTGGGCTCAGAGGTGAGCTTTGGGCTTTCGAGGCGCCGTGCTTGGGAGCGAGGACTGTGCTCCAGGGATCTCGTGTCCCTGGGGGCTCCGGGCCGCGGTCCGGGGACGGTTCCAAGGGTGGCGGATTTTGGGAACCGGGGGAAAGGCGGGCGCGCTCTCCGCCCCTCCTGGCATCCGCGCTCTCCGCCCCTCCTGGCATCCGCGGCGCGTCTGCCGGCGCGGGCGGCAGCCAGAGGCCAGTCCCCCGGGGTGGGCATCAGCGGGCCCTGGGCCCTCGGCGCCGCCGGCCTCGCGCGCTGGCTCGGGCGCATCCAAAGTTTGCCTCCGGGGTCCAGCCGGTTCTCTCGCCCCCGCACCCCGCAGGTGTCCCCTGTCCTCGCCCCGCAGCTGCAGCCGCCCGACATGGAGCCCCCTGTCCAGATCTTCCGCGGCGAGCCGGGCTCCACCTGCGCCCCAAGCACCTGCCTGCCCCCCAACGGCAGCGTCCGGTTCCCGGGCTGGGCCGAGCCGGACCGCAACAGCAGCGCAGGCTCCGAGGACGCGCCGCCGGAGCCCGAGCACATCTCGCCGGTCATCCCGGTCATCATCACGGCGGTCTATTCCGTGGTGTTCGTCGTGGGCCTGGTGGGCAACTCGCTGGTCATGTTCGTGATCGTCCGGTGAGCTCGGGGTCCGGGCGCCGCAGTGGCCGCAGCAGGGAGGGAAGGTCGGGCCGGCCACCAGGACGCGCGGAGGGACGCCCGCCCGGTAATGGAGACCCCGTTCTGTCGGGCTCCTCAAAGCCTCAGAGCGTGGCCTCCTCGAAGTGAGATTTCCTGGGAGAGTTTTTGGTGCGGGACTTCGAGGTTCGCAGAGGGCGAAGCCGAGCAGCCGGAGGTGTCTTGAGGATTTAGGAGTGACCCTCCCTGCCCCCCAAACCCCTACTGAAAACCCTACGGACAGGGAGAGTGCAGGGGGTGTCCCTGCAAGGGGCAAGGTCAGTGTCTCGTGGGAGGGAAACTGGTCCGTCTGCCTGGCCTTTTGCCTGGTTGCCTGCGCCCGTTTGGAGCACTTCGTTTTGCCCTTTGCAAATGTTTCTCTAGATAAAATTCATGCCCACCTAATGCACTGAAGGATTTCCTGTGGCTCGTCAGACTGGTGTTGTGGTTTATGAGGCAAAGCCAGCACACTGTTGAGGGTTGTTGGTGTCCATCCGTGAGCCTTTTTAGTACTGATATGCCATCTTATCTGTTTAGAATACCAGTGACCTTTGTGCGTAAACCACCTAATATTTATCTGTTAACGTACAGCTGCTGGAGGGTTCCAAAAATTGTTTGCTTTTTACCTTCCTCGGTGAGAACTGAAGGTTTGATTTTATTGTTCTTTTGTGGATACATTGACGTCAACTTCCAGTAATAAATATCCAGATATCCACGTATATGCAAATTTTCTGGTAAGTGAAGTGATTTCTCTTTTGGCCTCTTGCAACATAGGAAACAAGAGAAAAAACAAAAATCCTAACATTGTCTGGATGCTCTTTGAGAAGTTTCCCTTTCTGGCAGACTTAATGCTCTGCAGTTGCACCTTTGAGAGTGACTACAAAGCTGAGATTCCTTTGAGAAGTTCCTGTGAAGTAAAGGAAGGCTGCAAGTCACGCTGTTTAGGGACATTGAAAGGGTGAAGAACTAATATCTCTTTATTATGAACTTTAAGAACAATACCTGCAGTAGCATGAATGTTTCAAACACCCCTTTCTCTCTGCCTCTCTCTCTCTCTCTCTCTCTCTCTCTCTCTCTCTCACTCTCAGAAATGTCAGGTCTTTTATCCTCCTCTGTGCTCGGGAACTGAAAACCATCATTTAAGCTTCCGAATACATGTTATAAAGCTCTTTTCACCTACAATTAGCGTCTCTAGCTTGGTAACCTTGCTTTTCATAATTGCTTATTGCATTTTACAGGATTTCTATCAGTGATGAGTACAAGATACAGAAGGAGGAATATTTTAAAAGCACATTGTTTTCATAAGTCATTAGTAATTTTAGGGCTGCTCTCCATTGGAGGGAAGATTATAGTAACCAAAAGAAAAGAAAAGAAAAGACAGCTGTATTCTAGACTATAATTAAATTTTTTAGAAGATCTTTGCTACAGCGGCCGAATAAAATATTGTTACATGAAAAGAGGATGCTAAGAGCAAACCCACTCTGCTCTTTCTCATATCATATTTAAGTGCTTGAGTGAGACAGATACATCTTATTGTTACTTGAATGAGAACTTGAAGTTTTGAGTTTGAGAAGGGCTTCTTAGTTGCTCTGCAACTTTTTATGTAGCCCTGCAGTCTAGGATTAAAAAGAATAAAGAATCTTAAAATATATGCAAAGGGAACTCCACGGGGAGCATTAGACATGTCAGAAAGAAAGAATCATTGTAGATTGACTAGGAATTTTAATGATAAATATAAAAAAGTATAATTATAAATTGAATATATCTATTCCAAAGATATCCAAGATTAAAACTTGTGTGAAGGGGATAAGTTCAGCTAAAAATACAATAGGAGTTAGAGAGTTCACATAACATCATCCTTCCTCCCACCCCACTTGATAGTAAACGAAGAGGGAAGAGTTCTATTCTCACCCTGGAAAGCCAACCTACTGAAACAATAGTTGGCTTAAATCTATGGCTGAGAGCGTTACGGAGCATTTTGTTCAAGCTGATACAGGGTCCAAAGAATTGAAAAATGAAACCTCAGAAGGAAACTTGATGGACTTGGGTTTATTTTGCTCAGGAGAAAAAAGGGCTGAAGATGGTTTGCAGCAGGCGGTGGTTTGCTCATCAGAACTCAGAGCAGAGCCAGAGTGTGGAATTCAAGTGCAGCTTTGGTGATTGACGTTGAGGGCTGACCAGTATCGCCTGAAAGATGCGGGATCACTTTTGAGAGGGACATTACATTATTTTTTTAACGTCTTTATTGTAGTATAATTGCTTTACAATGGTGTGTTATAACAAAGTGAATCAGCTATACGTATACATATATCCCCATATCCCCTCCCTCTTGCGTCTTCCTCCCACCCTCCCTATCCCACCCCTCTAGGTGGTCACAAAGCACCGAGCTGATCTCCCTGTGCTCTGTGGCTACTTCCCACTAGCTATCTATTTTACATTTGGTAGTGTGTATATGTCAGTGCCACTCTCTCACTTCGTCCCAGCTTACCCTTCCCCCTCCCTGTGTCGAGAAGGACGTTATTTTAAAATATTGTACATGCAAAAGAGTCCTGGTTGAGTTCTTTAGGAAGTCACTCTGGAGATGGAATTTGGATGCTTGGATGGCAGGGCAGGTGCAGGTCTGGGATGGCCAGCTCAGACCTGGGGAGAAAGTGAGGGTTGTGGAAAAAGCTTTGACTGTTTTTAGACCTGCCTTACACATAGCTTTTCCCACCTTGAACACCTGGAATGCTGTCCAGTATCTTCTGAAGATAATCTAGTATTTCAAGGATTTTCATCATTTAATGTGTAGCAACTGCTATAATTGCCTAATGGTAGGGTACTTTAACCTTTCACTTTGAAAACCTTAAAATTTAAGCACTCCAGCCTCCCTCTCCAGGCTTTGGGGTTTGTGGTCCTGGAGTAGGATGTTCTTACCTCAGCCCTTGATCCACGTCCTTGGGTCCTACCAACACCTTGGGGGTGCCTGTGATGTGACACTCCTCTCCCGGAGCTGAAGCTCCCACAGTCCGGATGCTCGTTTCGGCCTGGCTGTCCCTTGACTCCCATGGGGATTCGGCATGCTGGACCAGTCTCACCTTCTCCTTGACTTCCTTCCACATCTGCTGGGTTTCGCCTCAGCCTCCATCACAGCCCCCTCTTCCCTGACGTTCCCTAAATGCTCCTCTTTTCCAGAGCGTTCTCAGCTCTCTTTGTCCTCACTTTGCACACCCTCCGTATTAGTCAGGATTCAGCCAGAGGAGCAGAACCAGTAGGGGATGTGTGTGTTGAGGGTTTATTCCAAGGAATTGGCATACGTGATTGCGGGGCTGGCTAGGCAGGTCTGCAGCCCCGAGCGCAGGCATCAGGAGAGGCAGACTGCCCTCCCCAGGCAGAATCTCTTCTTTCTCAGGGAAGCCGCAGCCCTGTAGTTAAGGCCTTTCAACTGATTGGACCAGGCCCACCAGATCATCTAGGGTCATCTTCTTTGCTTAAGGTCAACTGATTATGGACTTTAACCACATCTACAAAACGCCTTCACAGCCGCACCTTGGTAAGTGCCTGAATATTCAGAGACTGTAGCCTGGCCAAGATGGCTTGTCAAACTGACCATCACTCTTAGTGGTGTCGTCCGTTCTTGTGGCCGTAACTGTCAGGGAAATTCTGACCAGTCCTGAGTCTGTGTATCTCTCTCCCACTTATTCATCCCCAGCTGCAGACTCAGCTGGCCTCCTTCTGGATGGCTCTATGCGATTATCTCACAGGTAGCTCAGACTTCTAGACATCTGCCTGTATTAGTTTGCTAGGGCTGCCGTAACAAAGTACCACAGACCGGGTGGCTTAAACAACAAAAATGTGTTTTCTCACAGTTCTAGAAGCTGGAAGTTCAAGATCAAGGTGTTGGCAGGTTTGGTTTCTCCTGAGGCCTCTCTCCTTGGCTTGCAGACGGCTGCCTTCTCCCTGTGTCCTCACATGGTCGTCTGTGTAGACGACATCCCTACTCTCTGTGTCCTAATGTCCTCTTGTTATAAGGACACCAGTCATATTGGATTAGAGCCTACTCTAATGGCCCCATTTTACCTTAATTTTACCTCATTTCACCTCTTTAAAGACCCTACTTTCAAACACAGTCACATTCCGAAGCACTGGGGGGTAGAACTTGAACATATGAATTGGAGGGACACAAGTCAGCTCTAAACACTGCTTATCCATTTTCTGTTCTCTTTAAGAAGACACTTCAAGCTTCAGTCTTTATGAAGTTACGTACACATATTTTTTCTTTTGTTTAATTTAAAGAAAAGCTTTACTCTTATAAAGGTATGTTTCTTTTTAAATTGAGTGTAAGGATAAGCAAGGAAAAATTATTAGGAAAAAAATAACAGAAATCGGAAAATTATCTGGTGCTTGGTCTTAGGTTTTGCCTTTTCCTTTTCTCATTAGTTTTCATTAATACTTTGCTACCGTAATAAAGACCTCTGAGGATCAGCATTCTGCTGACTTTGCCCTTGGAGTAGACGACTTTGGCTTCCCTATAATTCCTCTTGGGCGGTGTTGGAATTTGCCGAAAGAGGTAACTTTGTAAGGGGCTTAGAAAACAACAGAACCACAGAAGTCCTCTGGAAATCCTTCCATTTCCTGAACTCAGATTTCTTCTCCAAAGGCAGCTAACCCCCCAAGCTTGCTGGGCATGGAGGTTGTTCCTCACGAAGGTACCTGTTCTCTGGCTCATAAATTAGGGGGCAGGGTGTTTCTTCCCCAGGCATGATGGAAGTCCCACGCTCCACTCTGCTGAGAACATCTGACTCACTCAGGCCACCTCTGAGTCAGTGGGGACCCCATGCTTGAGCTTATGCCCGTCCTGCCAAAACTGTGCGCTATAACCAATTTGGGGAAGTATGGAAGGGGGGATGGGGTGAGCCAGTCAGAGTGTCTGCTACACTGCCTGCCTCTTTCCACGACAGGTGTCCTAGCCCCCCCTCCTGCAAGTGTTGCTTGTAATCACTGCAGTTGTATGTGCAACGTATTCCAGGTTCTGTCAAATGTCAAGGGTGGGCTTCCCTGGTGGCCCAGTGGTTGAGAGTCCGCCTGCCGATGCAGGGGACACGGGTTCGTGCCCCGGTCCGGGAAGATCCCACGTGCCGTGGAGCAGCTGGGCCCGTGAGCCATGGCCGCTGAGCCTGCGCGACCGGAGCCTGTGCTCCACAACGGGAGAGGCCACAACAGTGAGAGGCCCACATACAGCAAAAAAAAAAAAAAAAAAAATGTCAAGGGAGCCGACCTTAGATAGTGTCACCAAGGGACACCTAGGGAGGTGTGAGAGGAAAGACAGAGGTGTGTGGCTATCCAACAGCAGTCTTACCTTAGGCTTTGGTTTAAAAAAATATGTTGTAATTTATCCTGAATCCTCTCTTTGAATCAACACCCAACATTTCCATTAAAGCAAGCATAGTAAAATAACTTCAGAAATTATTTTCAGAAGAGCCTATCATGAATTTCTAGAAGTAATTTTATTGTTTGATAAGCTCTTAAAAGAGAGAATTGGCTTCACTGCCACTGTTTATATGGATTAGCTAAATGGAATTATTTTCTTTGCTGTGGGACATCGCAGAAGTCCAAATCCTCATGGAGCTGTTTCAGAGAGCAGAGACTAAATGACTGCTAAGAAAGAAAGAAAGAGAGAGAGAGAGAGGGAGGGAGGGAGGAAGGAAGAAAACAAAACAGGAAAAAAGAAAAGGAAAGAAGGAGAAAAAAAAAAACAACCAAGGTGGTGATCAGGTATAGAGCTCTTAAGCTTTAACAGACTTGGGCAAAATTGTAGTCTTCAAAATCCCTTTTGGATTGTGTTGCCTTTACAGTTTTTCCCAGTGCCTGTCTTAGAGTTAGTTTTAGGAGGCACTGACTTCTCGCTAGGAGAAGCTAGCACCTCTCCATTTACCATGTCTCCAGCTGTGTCTCTGGGGCAGCCAGCAGTGTCTTCCGGAGAACTGGGCAGCAGGCACCTCCTTTACTCCGGGTTAACCTGTGGACACACTCAATTGTCGCTGCTGGGGGTTGGCGGTTGAAGGTGGGAGGGTGACGGGGTGCTCTGTGCTCAGCTAAAACCCTAAAATTCTACGTCCACAGGACAGTTTCCTTTCTAAGATTTGGCTTAACATGGTTTCAGTGGTGCAAGTTTTACAGGCTTAACAAGATACCGTGTTAACAAAAGATAGTTTCAGAATAACATTCATTTATTCCTTAACAGAAAATCAGCCAATGGTTTTTTGTTTGTTTGTTTCTTTCTTTGGAGGGGAAGCTGGCTTTTGTCTTAGATAAGGAAGACTAGCACAAGAAGAATAGGTTTTAGAGTGAAGCTAATATTATAAAAGGCTTATGTCTTGTTTTTTTTTTTTTAACCCACTCCACTGGCCAAGCAAGTCAGAGTTTAAATGAAAAATGAGAAAAACATAAAACATGTGATGAATTGAGATACCCCAAAGGAACTGGTCTGCAGTTGAGCGGGGCAGCCTTCAGATTAAGAATGGCTGGAGTATGAGGCTTTAACGATCGGCTGTGGCAATAGGAGTGATTTTCCAAGGTTCTGCTGAGTATTAACTCTTTTAACTTCACAATGCAACTCTAAACTGTCTCTGCTTTACTGTGTTGCTTTCCACCTACTGTAGGGGCACTTCCTTCCCACGAAAGAGAGAGAGGAGGGTGACTGTGTCACCTCTCTGTGGCACCCTGTGGTTCACCTTAGCTAGGTCACTTTTCTGTATAAAAATGGAAAAATCACTTAAGAATTCTCTGTTCTTCTAGGTATCCAGATAGTTGTACACTAGAAAGCAACATGTCAGTCATTTGAGATTTGTAGCTTTCTACCAGGTGTGGTTGGGCGTGATAAACACTCACCCAGTGTGCACCACCGAACGCACTAGAACATTTCTTCTGGGTCTCAGGGCCGTGAGTGCAGGAAGGATGAGTAGTTTCTGGGGCCCTGGCTATTGCAGTGAAAGCATTACTTCTGCATCGGCCTTCCTCCCCTTCTCCTGCTACCCTGCAAGGACCACCTGCAGCCCCCAGTGAGATGCCTGCCCGCCCGCCCTTCTGGCTGTCCATCACTAGCAGCCTGGTACCTGCAGTCACAATAGGCAGGAATGGGAGATACGCCCCACTCCTCTGTCTCATTAAAAGAGCTTTTGCTCTTTGCAGGTAGGAGAGTATCAGGGACCTGATACCTACGTGAATATGACTCCTTTAAAATACTATAGATAGAGGCAATTTCAAAGTCAGATCACTGGAGAAACCGTGGCTGAATTTCCCTTCTTTAAAAAAAAATTAATAAGCTACTGCCCTTGAGTAAAGAACCATAATTTCAGTAGTAAATAATCTAAAAGGATGTATAGCAAATTCATTTCATTGAGATGAACCGGAAATATCTGGAGAATTTAATGAAGCAAACTTATTATGTTTTCAAATAAGTTCTCCTGAGAATTCACATCAGTACAGCCATCATGTCTGGTTATTTTAAACATAAAATCTAGAATGCTGTGTATCTGGAAAGCATGCCCAGGAGGATGAATAAGTCATGCAGGGAAAAGAGTGCCGAAACCCATCTCTCACTGTGCTGTTCTCCCACCGCTGGTTAAAAAGGGCTGCATCTTCCCAGGTGCTGTAGCGCTGTCCTCCTCCTGAGTTTGGCGTTTGGGGCCTTCAGACTCCAGGTGCAGCTCCAGGCTTGTGGGGTAGTGGCCAGGTTCCCGTGGGGCGGGAGCCTTTGATCACGCTCGTTTTTTTCGCCAGACCAGTGTTTCTTCAGGAGCTTTCCATTGGCCGTTAGCCATTTGCTGTATTAAAGGAGTCTCTTCCAAAAAATGGCCAGTAGGGTGTTTGCTTTTTCATTATGTTGGAGCAGTAGTTTGACGACTACTCGGGAGGCTCAGATTTTAATTCCCACTGTCTCTCAAATTTGAGGAAATCACTTACTTCCTCTTTACTGAGTTTCCTCACCTGAAAAAAAATGGGTATTGCTTATGGAGAACCTGAAACACCGTAACGCGCTGGCGGCATTTGTCCATCGAGGGGTGAGATGCTAATATTTTATATTTGCATTCCCTGGACCAGGCCCCGTTCCATCCTGTCACATGTGTTCCGCCCTCATCATGCACACTAAACAACCACACTTACCAGAATGTTTTTCAGCCTTTGGCTGCTAGAAGTAGCGGGATTCACAGAATCCCATTATCCTCTGATAAAATTTCTGACTCCTTAAGAAACTTTGGACTATGGTCCTGAATTCCTTTACTTGTTAGGGATGGAGTCAGAGAGGCACTGAGAGTCATCTCTAGGGCTGCTTCCTCTTCAGAGAAAGTGGGGCTGCTGTGTCTTGCAGGATTGGAATACAGTTACTAGGACTGCGGTGGGTGGTTAACCGTGACACTAACAGCATAATAAGAGCGGCAGCAGGATGGCGACAAGGGGGGCTGGCAGGCGCTGAGTGCGTATTGAGTACCAGGTCCTGTGCTGAGCCGTCTGAGGTACCGGGTAAGGTAATCATCGTGACCGTATTGCCAGACGACATAAAGTTCCTAAAACAGTGTCTGTCACGTGAGTCCTCAGTCAATACTTAAATTGGTTTTTCTTCCTGGTGTTCAAGGTTCTCTGTGGCCTGACACCCCTTTTCCCATCCCAAGCGGCCTCCCATCACCCCCAGCGGGACCCGTGGCCCTGAATAAGACTCTAGCCAGCAAACCTCCGTGTCCAAATCCCTCTCAAAGTGCAAGAGCCTATCCAGGTTCTGCCTTCCTTGAGATGTGTCCCGACCTCTTCACTACACAGTGAACTGCCCCTCTGTCTACTCCTCTAGTTCCCATATAACTTCGGCTCAGTTAGTTTGAAAGACCGTGGGGGCGGGGTCTCTATCAACGTCTTCTTCAGTAGGCTCGGGGTCCAGGATATTGCTGTGCATGCAGCAGGCATTGAGACGTGTGGAAATGATGACAAGATGAGTCTGGGGAAGCAGCAGGAGTGTGACTGAAGAGGGAGAGAGGTTGTCAGCCCGGCGGACAAGGGCAGCTAAGAGTCACAAGTAACCGAATCCGCAGAACCAAACCGCCTCTGGATTGAAAGATGTTTGGCGATTAGCCGTCAAGATTATGGCTTTATTATGCTGCCCCGAAGCTAAAAGGCAGCTCCTTCATTTAAATTAAAAGAGAAGCCCTGGGGCAGTGCAAGGCATGGTAACGATCCAAGAATGACGTCTCCACCTGCGGTGTCTGGTGTCTGCGCCCGACAGGTTCAGGGCAGGACGGGAAGCCGTGAGGCTGCAGGGTCACGGGGTCAATCAATGTTCCTCCTGCCGTCGCCTCACTTTTCTCGTGCAAGTGTCACGCTCTCCCAGAATCTCCACCTGGTGACGCTGGTTCCCAAGAGCTCTGCAGATATCTTTGTTCCCCTCGCTGTCACACGAGCATGTACGGCTGTCCCTGTGAAGAGAACCACGCCAGGAAGGTCTTGAGTCAGCGTGCGATGGGGCGTGCTGTCAGCTCGCGGGGACACCATCCGTGACGTTGCCCCGCGATGACGTCCTCGTGGCTGGCGCCCTGAGCTCCCTGCTGACCCCTCTTCCTGGCCTGCTCTCCACCTTGCACCGTCCTTGGCAGGCTTGCAACATTGCCGAGTTTAGTGGGGACGGCGTGCAGACTTTGCTTTTTTTAAATATTTTTTTCGGTTCGCGGGCCTCACTGTCGTGGCCTCTCCCGTTGCGGAGCACAGGCTCCGGACGCGCAGGCTCAGCGGCCACGGCTCACGGGCCCAGCCGCTCCGCGGCATGCGGGATCCTCCCGGACCGGGGCACGAACCCTTGTCCCCTGCATCGGCAGGCGGACTCTCAACCACTGCGCCACCAGGGAAGCCCAGACTTTGCTCTTTTATTGCCACGTGTCCTGCTGCCTGGACGCTCAGAAGTGCAGCCCCGCCCCGCCAGCCCGCCTCCAGCCGCCCCACACAAGCCAGGAAGTCCCACTCCAGTGGCGCCATTTTACTGGAAATACTTGCAGCTTCTCAGAAAGCAGTGTGGGCGGAACGGAGAATAATCTCGTCTGATCGCGCTGAGCAAGCGTACTGGTTTGCTTTCACCAGCAGACGCACAGTGACTGGAAGAACTCACTGCTACTGTGCTTTGGTTCAGTGCGAACAATACCCAGGGGCCTCAACCAGACTGTCTTTGGGGGTGGGGGTCTTTTAACCCCGTGGCCACTGGATGCAGTCCAGTGTAGCGCCTAAAAGACTGTCAACAGCTATGCGGTGAGCGCATAGTCTGCCACTTGGAATTATACCTGCTTAGTTCTCCCTTTCAGGGTTGTAGGCTTGGAAGCATGTGTCTTCCAGACCCTGGAGGAGGGGCCGTGCCCTGCTGCCTCCTCCACAGGTTCCCACTGAGCCCCTGCCTCTGCTGACACTAGGAAAAGCACTTTACTCACCTGAGTCTGCTTTCTTCAGCGATATTAGAGAAAAGACCTAAATCTCCTGGGCAACTCGAAGGGCAGTTGTTGTGAGAATCACATAGGATACGTGGAAGTCAAAATTCGGGGCTTTGTAAATTGTCAAGTGCTGGGGAGATGTAAAAATGCAGGGGGGAAGTCAAACCCCTGGGTTTGAATTCCTGCAGCGCCTTTTATAACCATATTGCTTTGAGAAAGTTACAGAACTCCAGCGATTCCCAGTGGCCTCATTTCTAGAGTAGGAATGCTGGTACCTACGACACAGAGTCACTGTGAGGACTACGTGGGATAAAGCACGTGGAATGTACAGCAGAGTCTGACACAGGGAGTATTTTGAAGTAAATGGTTATTACCATTATTGCCATTACCGCGATCCACCTCAGTGCTATGACATTGGATGTTGGTGGATGCAGGGGGTACAGGAGGAGGGTGCAGGCATCTCTCTACGTCTCTGGCAGGTGCCTGTAGCCCTTGGGGTGGTAACAGCGGTAGCTCCAGCATGAAGGATCTGGGCAGAGCTTGTTTCTCGGGGAGCATGGACTTTTGCTGCACTTGGTATTACGATCTGTGTAATTCGTAGACATCTCTGTTGTAGCTAGTCATCTCTCTTTTTCTGAGATCTGATGACAGGATTTGAACTCTTTATAAATTCAGGCCTAAAGCAGTTTCACACATCTAACTATGAAAAATATTTCTGAAAAGCTCAGAGCGAGTTATTATTCAGCATTTTATTGCTACTTAAAAGATGCATATTCTATTTTATTGTAACTCATGTATCATTCCATTCATGGTCTTCTGGCAGTTAAGGTCCCAAGCTTCATTTTTACTATTATCTTTCGTATTCACGCTGAATGGGTAGATACAACCAGGGGTGTTGACTAGAAACTATGTTCCCCTCTGCTTCCTGTGGTAACTGGTGGCTTCCACCCACACAAGAGGAGGGGACAGGAGTTGGAAACATGAAGTAAATTACACCTAGTCTCCAAATCAGGTGCTTTCCCTTAGTTATCTCAGGAACTCCATGAGATAAGTGTTATGTTTCCCATTCTATAGTTGGGAAATGGAAGCTCAGGGTTTTCAGTGATCTCTCCAAAGTCTGTCAGTTGGAGGGAAAACTAAGGACTAGAACCCAGGTCCACCTAAATGTATAAGGCAGAGAACATCAGTCTAACTTCGTAAAGAAAGAGGAGGATATCAGGTCACAAAACACGAGAGCTGAAGTCAAAGGTGTTGCCAACTCAAGTCTTTGCTAGTATCAGGGATTGAAAGAGTAGGAGCCTGGCTTGTAAGATGCATTTTTCAAACAAAGAATCATATTTTTAAGAAGACTGTATTTGAACAGATAGCATTTATTCATTAGAAACATTTGACTCGACCCTCCTACACCATTGGTGGGAATGTAAGTTGGTGCAGCCACTATGGAGAACAGTACGGAGGTTCCTTAAAAAACTAAAAATAGAATTACCATATGACCCAGCAATCCCACTCCTGGGCATATATCCAGAGCAAACTCTAATTTGAAAAGATACATTCACCCTAATATTCATAGCAGTGCTATTTACAATAACCAGGACATGGATGCAACCTAAGTGTCCATTGACAGATGAACAGATAAAGAAGATGTGGTGTATATATACAATGGAATTTACCCAGCCATAAAAAAAATGAAATAATGCCAAAGTGAGAGAGTGGCATGGACTTATATACACTACCAAATGTAAAATAGATAGCTAGTGGGAAGCAGCCGCATAGCACAGGGAGACCAGCTCTATGCTTTGTGACCACCTAGAGGGGTGGGATAGGGAGGGTGGGAGGGAGACGCAAGAGGGAGGGGATGTGGGGATATATGTATACGTATAGCTGATTCACTTTGTTATAAAGCAGAAACTAACGCACCATTGTAGAGCAATTATACTCTAATAAAGATGTTTAAAAAATATGAAATAACGCCATTTACAGCAACACGATGGACCTGGAGATTATTGTGCTAAGCAGAGTAAGTCAGACAGAGAAAGACAGATATCCTATGATCTCACTTATATGCGGAATCTGAAAAAACGATATAAATGAACTTATTTACAAAACAGAAATAGAGTCACAGACATAGAAAATAAATGTATGGTTACCGAAGGGGAAGGGGGAGGAGGGATAAATTAAGAGTTTGGGATGGACAGATACACAGTACTGTGTATGAAATAGGCAATCAACAAGGGCCTACTGTACAGCACAGGGAACTCTACTCAGTATTTTGTAATAACCTATAATGGCAAAGAATCTGAAAAAGAATACATGTATATGTGTATTGATATGTAGGTGTAACTGAATCACTTTGCTGTACACCTGAAACCAAGACAATGTTGTAAATTAACTATACTTCAATTTAAAAAATGGTTTTAAAAAAAAAGAAACATTTGTCTCTGTCTCAGGAAATGCACTTGCTTAGTTATCTGTGCCTTTAAAAGCCTGTGCTCGGAGTCTTGGGCATATACATTCTAAAATTTATGGGCCATTTAATAATATTTGAGTAAAAAATGTAAAAGCAAAACATATTTTAGAATAAACCTCTCGCTCTCCAGATTAAGGCACTCTTTAGTTAACAGAGCATCAAAACGGAGGCCAAGAGATACTGACTTGGGTACAAGTGTTCACAATGCTTTCATCCAAGCACAGGCAGGAAGAGGAAACAGGCAAGGAGACTGGTGCCGAGGTGGGACCCTGACTGCAGTGTGATCCTGTGTGTCGCGTATTTTGAGTCAGGTTGTCTCCTGCCTTTATCTCGTGTCCTGTCAGTTCGGTTTTATTGTCCTTGTTTCATGGGACCTGAAACTCAGAAAAGTCGTACACTGAGTTCAGACTCAGGACTGTCTGACTTCACATCAGACCGCAGTGCCTACAAAAGGGGAGACAAAGCTGTTGTGTCACCACGTGTCACAGAAGTGTCACGTGGATGTTTATGTATTGAGCAGCACAGACACAGTGATCAATAAATACCACTGATATTGACTTTATAGCCAAAGTAGAAGTAGTTTTCCGTAATTGGCTCCTTACAAAGAAGCTTTATAATTAAAATCAAGGCCCTAACCAGTCTGGCTCCTTGTAGGTACATGGGACCTGGCTGAATTAATTGCGATTAGGTCCACAAATGTGAGGTGTGTAGAAAGTAATTAATATATAGATTTTCCCAACATATTTTAGCATTTGGCCTCAGAAAACCCGCTGATGTACTTTGGTGCATTTCACGCCCTGCAGGTCTCTAAGGAAGCGTTCTCTAAGTAAAACAATCTTCTTAATTCAGTTTTAGTAGAAAATGGAATTGTTCTAAGCTTCATGTTAAAACTGAAAGAAATAATTTGGGCTGAAAGGCAATATTTCTGACCTATTTTGAAATTTTTTGTTCCCTCAATTGGAAAATGAAACACATTGTGTGCTTTATAAATCTCTCAAGATGAAAGTAAAGGAAAACAGATTTCTTTCTCACCTACCGTACCAGATTACGTTTTATGCTATACTGTGTATAAGGGAAGAACTCAGCCTGCTTTTTTTACATAATGCATTTAAAATGAAAAGCTAGTGGGACACTGGTAGACAAAAATCAACACTTAGTTGTGTTGTAGTCATTGAAATTGAATGTATTTAAAACTGAAAACCATTTTAAAAGACATAATTACAAAGAGTGATTTCTCAAAGTAAAGTTGGGTAAACCTTCCTCGAGGAAAAGTTGGGTATGTTTTATCTTTGTTTCACACAGTGAAAAAAAATAAAGCATTAAAAAATGAACAAAGCCAAGCAGTTCTGGGTAGGATGAAAATGAACTGTCAGTCACAAAATAAAGAACTGTATCATACGCAAGGCTGTTGAAAAGATCTATATGTATGTTCATCTGTCTGTCTATACTCGTTTCCTTACCCTTTTAAAACTAGATAGATTTTGGAACAAAGCTAAATAAAGTCAGAAATGTTTGCCCATTTTTCTACTACCCCTAATGTCTAGAACAGTCCTTTTACATGCTAGATGATAAATACGTGAAGAATAAGTGAATGAAAAGCAAATTCAGTAACCCAGCGGCACATTTACATCATGGGTATGACAGGAAGATGGAGAGAAATAATCTTGTTTCTTGTCTCTTAGATACACAAAGATGAAGACAGCAACCAACATCTATATATTTAACCTGGCTTTGGCAGATGCTTTGGTTACCACGACCATGCCCTTCCAGAGCACGGTCTATCTGATGAACTCCTGGCCCTTTGGGGATGTGCTGTGCAAGATCGTCATCTCCATCGACTACTACAACATGTTCACCAGCATCTTCACCTTGACCATGATGAGCGTGGACCGATACATCGCTGTGTGCCACCCGGTCAAGGCTCTTGACTTCCGCACGCCCCTGAAGGCAAAGGTCATCAACATCTGTATTTGGATCCTGTCTTCATCTGTTGGCATCTCGGCCATAGTCCTTGGAGGAACCAGAGTCAGGGAAGGTAAGGGCGGCTTTTTAAATTTCATTAAAAAATGTTGATTTTATCATTGTCCATAAAAGAAATAATTTTTGATTGACGTAGAGTTGATCTACAATGTTGTGTCAGTTTCAGGTGTTCAGCAAATTGATCTGGTTAAATCGTTTCATTTTTTAGAATATGACTTCTAATTACACAAACTCTTAATGTGGGAGTGAGTAGGCCACATAGCTAGAAGAAAAGCCAAATGCCAACGGAAATATAATGCTAAATCCACGGAAGATGAGAAATAAAACAGTTTTGTGTTCCTTTCCACATCTAAACATAGGATGGGATAATGGCATGACCGGAACACAGACACCCAACCTATCCCCTATTCAGAAAGCGCTTACTGGAATCTGGAGGGGTGGGGATGAAATAAGGAACCACAGTCATGTGGGTTTTTAAAATATAATTTGTTGCATCCTGGCAATTCTAAGACACACCTCCTTGCTCCGCTCCTTCCTCCCCAAAAGCACCCTGAGTCATTAGAGTCATGCTGTTTACTCTTTTTCCTTAGGGGTTAACCTCCGGGCCACTATCGTGGCAGCTTCATGTGGGCGTAGGCCATTCGAAATTAGGTTCACAGATGGATGGTAGTCCAGAGAAGCAAAACCATCAGATTTTGGACTCGTTACTTTCTACCCCATGCAAACAGGACATTTGATGTTTTCCCTGTATTTCTAGGACAGTGATCCTGACCCTGGGACGTGTGTTGGAATCACCTGGGTACGTTAGAAAATACTGCTGCCTGGTCCCACTCTGGAGGGTCCGGTTTAATTGACCTGAGGCACAGTTTGGGTGTCAAGATGTTTAAGATCTCCCCAGGTGACTCTGACCTGTAGCCAAGGTGAGAACTACGGCTCTAGGAGCTTAGCTTTACTTGTAGAAGATGAAGCTGTGAAAATATCTTTGGTCTTAATAGAAATTCATTGGGGTGGGGGAGCAGAATGATCACTTTGGACTTTATAAATGCTATTTATCGCTTTAGCAGTTGTCTAAGTGCTCCAGTTAATTTTGCGGGCTCACGACACCTGTGAGTACAGATAAGTAGGGACCTTCCAGGTCGCAGTGAAAAGGCAGGTGCTAAAATCGTAGCTTATCCTGCATGGTACACATTTTTAAATGAAGCCTAATCTTTTTCCTCTTAAACTACAAAATGAGTTTATAGCATGAGCACTGCAAGTGTTAAGCTATAATACTGGGTAAATTTTAAGAAAAGCCAAACTTTACCAGAGAAGCACTTTAAAATACGATCAATTGCACTCAGGATTTTGTTTCTTCATACACACAACACATGAAATAAAATTGCAGGAAACTCTCCTGAGCCCTGGGGGTTGGTGCGAGAGGAGATGCTGCGTATGCACTGGGAGGGTGAGAATGCTGGGCTGAATAGCGTAAGAAAATGGGTGGTTTTTTCCCAGGGCAAACAAAGAATTGATTTTTACGGTTATACTTGTAAATAGTTATGTTCTACTTGTCGACTTAACCACAACTCCTGTAATCATTGTCAGAAAATGACATTCTAGAGGAAATGGATTTCAGTTAGGTTTTTGAAAGGAAATGAAGATGGATGTGGGTTTTCCAGGAAGGAGGTGCTGGAGATGGACGAGTGCAGATGCGATGGCAGAAAAGAGTCCCCAGTGTCAGCAGAAGGTTAGTTTGTGTGGCAGAACTAACAGAGAAAGAAATGAGAGAAGAGTAGTCTTGTAGGAGGGCTCCATCCTTTCCGCGTGCCTTTTATTTTGTGAAGCATGCTTTGTTTATGTGATGAAAGATTGTCTCCAGACCGGCTAGCGTGCTTCACACTGCATGTCAAGACTGCTGGGTGACCGAGAAGAGTACTTTAGGTGATCTCTACACACTGTATCAGAGCTGATTGGCATTGGCTTTTTTTTTTTTTTTTGGCTGCGTTGGGTCTTCGTTGCTGCGTGCAGGCTTTCTCTAGTTGTGGCGAGCGGGGGCTGCTCTTCGTTGCGGTGCATGGGCTTCTCATTGCAGTGGCTTCTCATTGCGGAGCATGGCTCTAGGCGCACTGGCTCAGTAGTTGTGGCTCGCGGGCTCAGTAGTTGTGGCTTGCGGGCTCTAGAGCGCAGGCTCAGCAGTTGTGGCACACGGGCCTAGCTGCTCCATGGCATGTGGGATCTTCCCGGACCAGGGCTCAAGCCCGTGTCCCCTGCATTGGCAGGTGGATTCTTAACCACTGCACCACCAGGGAAGCCCCTGTTCTGCTGCTCTTGAGTGAAATGTTTTGTGTATATCTGTTGAGTTCAAGTCTGCCATTTCTTTACTGATTTTCTATGTAGATAATCTACCCATTGTTGAAATTGGGATGTTGTAGTCCCCTACTATTATTGTATTGCTGTCTATGCCTCCCTTCAGTTCTGTTTATATATACTTTATATATTTAGGTGCTCCAGTGTTGGGTGCATATATATTTACAATTGTTTATCCTCTTGATGAATTGACCCTTTTATCATTATATAAAATCGCCTCTTGTAACAGTTTTTAACTCGAAGGCTGTTTTGTCTGATGTAAGTATAGCTAGCTACTCCTCTGCTCTCTTTTGGTTTCCACTTTCAGTGAATATCTTTTTCTGTCCCTTCACTTTCAGCCTAGATATGTCTTTAAAGATAAAGATGCACTCTGTTTTCCTGAAATCAAACATTTAATAAGAATGGGTGCTTGGACTTGGATTTCCTTGGTGGTGGCCTCAGTACTCTCCTTTCCCCTTGTAGGTGTAAGTTCAGCTTCATGGAGGTTCCCGAGGATATTTACGACTCTATCACTGGATGTTTTCCAAAGTCCTGTAAAAGTTTTGCAGTTGATTATTTCACCCATTCATTAAACGTTTTTTGAGCTCCTACTACATGCGAGACGAAGCTGACCCTCAGAGCTAAAAGATGTCTCCAAATTATAAACGTCAGCCCTTACGTTGCCTTGCTTATCTTAACAGGTTACTCTTCCACAATAACTACTGTACTGAGTCCATATTTTCATTCAAGGGTTTCCTTGTGGTATTAATTTGTTTACTTAGCAAATTATTCTCCTCAAACACCAGGTATTCCTGCCTCCCTATGTGGCAGGGACTGAATATTATTCAAGGTGGATTGTTACCTACCCTCAGGTAGTTTACATTCTGGATGGAGAGAGAAACGTTAGGAAAGGCAACACATTATTACCGAAGAGCTTCTGTCTGGTTTCTGTCTAGCTTCTATTATTATACAATGATAAAAGTAGAATAAGTATAATATATAGAAAATATAAATTGCAGGGAAGAGGTCTATTCACATGGGTCAGCCTCTGTATAAATGTCTCTAAGGTGACATCTAAGCTGAGGCCAGCCACAAGAAGGAGGCACTGTTGGAACACACAGAATTTAAGCAGGAAAGAAACAACTTTCAAGGAAGCCAGGTAGCAATGTGCCACCCTAAAAAGGTGTTGAATAAATGCGTTTCTTCTATGGTGATAGTGATGATTTTTAAAAAATGACTTTGGTCTTATTTCCATAAACACTAAAGCCAAAAATAAGAGAGATCCTTGTTTGTTTCTTGGAGTCTTCCTAGTAATGGTACTTTGGACAATGGCTTTATTAGGGAATCAAAAGTTACAAGTTCTTCTGGGAGCTTTCATTTACTATTGAAAGGTTTGATATGGTATTTAGTTGATAGAAAATGACTCTAAGATCGTCATCTCTATTAATTGGCCAAAATGATTATACTCTCTGTGTTTTAAAGTCTGTCTAATCGAAATTCTAAGGTTTTGTTTTACTAAGGGATATACGATTAAGGGTGCATGAAGATTTTAGAAAACACTACTATTAGAGCTCTTTCACTATTTGAAAAATATTCTTATACTATTTTCAAAGCGGATTTTCCAGTGTCAGAAGAAAATATTTTCATTCTAAAAATTACAGCTTAGTATTGTTCATGATTCCTTTATCTAAAGAAGAATCAGGACAAAGAGAGTTTAGCCTGCTCCGTGCTCAGTGGCTGATGCTTGGGGAAAAGGGAGCCTGGGAGGGGTAAGCGGGCCCCCAGTGGGAGTTCTGTATTATAAAATGTTCTTATCCTGCGTCTCTGCTCTTTCTAATATTATGGTCACTCCAAAGAGAATACTGTCCAGCAAAGAGAAGCAGAGCAAATAAAGCCATTTTCTAAGTAATCCTATAAACACAGTCGTTTCACCTGTTACATAGTCAACGTTGACAAAAGTAAAAAACGTGTCTGATTTATGAACTTCCTTGATGACGGTGATGACGGTGACTCTCTTCCTTCTTTCTCTCCCCCCCTCTTCCATTTTCTTCTCCTTTTCGTCCTCCTCCGTCTCTTTCTTCTTCAAAAGTTTACTCATGTTTCAACAATGCTCTCAATCACAGTGACCACCACTGGTTCCATTAAATCACAACAGCTGGGTCATATTTAGACAAATTTTGTTTAAATTTTTATCGACCCACATAGTGATTTCTTGTAAGCCACTTAATGTTTTTTGGACAAGTTGGCTTTTGTTAAATTGAATGGCTAGATTTGAAATATTTAATCATTTATTACAAATAGATACTAGCTTTTGTTGTCAGAGCCTTTAATCTGGGAGAATTGTTAATGTATGGAAATGCAAATAAGCACTCATGCGATAAGTGAACGGCTTAGCTCTTCTGAAAATCCCCCGTCAGCCCATTCCACAACGCGGTAATTCTAGCTCTTCTGAAAATCCCCCGTCAGCCCATTCCACAACGCGGTAATTCGTATTGCTGGCTAATCGTGTTTACTCTGTAGCATTGTGTTTGTTAGCAGTGGATGGTGACCTTCCAGCTCCATTGTTCTACGTGCAAAGACAGCACGGTTAATATGCATGGCATTCATTCCTAACTGGTGATCTGCTTCAGGTAATAGCGTCTCACCATGATTGGACCTTTGCAACCGAAGGCACTATATAAATCGCAGGCGAGAGCTAACCACTGATGTTCCTTTCGTGGCTTTGCTTTGTCACCTCCTGCAGACATGGACGTCGTCGAGTGCTCCTTGCAGTTCCCGGATGACGACTACTCCTGGTGGGACCTCGTCATGAAGATCTGTGTCTTCGTCTTTGCCTTCGTGATCCCCGTCTTCATCATCGTCGTCTGCTACACCCTCATGATCCTGCGCTTGAAAAGCGTCCGGCTCCTTTCCGGCTCCCGAGAGAAAGACCGCAACCTCCGTCGCATCACCAGGCTTGTCCTGGTGGTGGTGGCGGTCTTCGTCATCTGCTGGACCCCCATCCACATCTTCATCCTCGTGGAGGCTCTGGGCAGCAGCTCCTACAGCACGGCTGCGCTCTCCAGCTATTACTTCTGTATCGCCTTAGGCTACACCAACAGCAGCCTGAACCCCATTCTCTACGCGTTTCTCGATGAAAACTTCAAGCGGTGTTTCAGGGACTTCTGCTTTCCAATTAAGATGAGGATGGAGCGCCAGGGCACTGACAGAGTCAGAAACACCGTTCAGGATCCTGCCCACCTGAGGGATGCTGATGGGATAAATAAACCAGTATGACTAGTCATGGAGATGTCGTCCTGTAGTTCTCCGGGTAGAGAGGAGTTCAACGATCTAGGTTTAACTCAGATTACTACTGCAGTCTGAGCTGGAAGGGCAGCAGTTTTAACAAACTTTCAGAAATCTCCTGGTCCGAGGTGGTGAGATGCAGGCTGCATTAGCGACCCAGGTCAGTGGAGACATCAGGGCTGTGTGGACAGAGCGCAAGAGGTCTGAGCAAGGAGATGCAGCCCCTGTCTAGGGAGGGGAAGCGAGGCCGACTCCCAGTTCCTTTGAGGGACCAAGAAACGAGCCTTTTCCTTCCGGTTGCCTAGGTCTCATTCAGGACCCATCTGCTGTGACCTTCCTATGCAACGTGGAGTCCAAAGCTCTGTTTAGGAAAAAAGAAAAGAAAAGTAAAGTGGTTTCAGAGCTCAGTGGGCATCCAATCCGGATGCTTAACACTGACAGCAGCAACCTCATTAAGAAGGAAAACCGTGTCCGGGGCCCGTGCCCAGCTCGCTTACCGCCGTGTGGACACGCATCTCCTGTGGCTGCAGGGTGAGGAGTTCCGCTTAAG
Organism: Neophocaena asiaeorientalis asiaeorientalis; assembly: GCF_003031525.2. NCBI lineage: Eukaryota > Metazoa > Chordata > Mammalia > Artiodactyla > Phocoenidae > Neophocaena > Neophocaena asiaeorientalis. The sequence goes on along the minus strand of NW_020173037.1, from coordinate 2,890,594 downwards.
ACACCCACACCTGGGGCGTCTGCTGTTCACATGTAGTAGGAAACTGTCCTGATGTTTACAAAGTCATTTAAACGTGCAAAAGGTGGTTATCGTTTAACCTCTTGGAAACTGTGGTTTCTTTGTTTTTAGCGTGCTATTCAGATAAATAACCTCATGATAAAGCATGTCCTGGTGTCAAGAGACACAAAGTGGTTTAAATACCACCAACTACACATAGAGTTTCATCTGTAAATAACAGTGTACGTACAAATAAGGAATGGGCTTGCCTCCCCGCCAGGCGGTTTCCCGAGGGCACGCTGATGAGATCCCAAGTCGTTCAGGGTTGATGCCGAGGTATTTTCCTGCTGCATAAGCTTCTGTCTGGGGATCAGTCATGGCGCCACGACTCCCTGAGTGCCCGTTAGCCCTGTAATGGGTGTTCTGAGCCCAGAACTCATGTGTTAACGAATCAGGAAATGCTTAACTCGCTCCCAGGTTGTAGCCTTGGCAGAATCTAGCTCATAAGCAGCATCTCTTTATGAATGTATCGCTGGTACCAGCTTCTCTCTATTCATGGAAGGAGGGCGTCTTGCTCATGTAAATCTTGAGGTACTATTTTGTGGCTTTCAGCGAGAAGTAAAATTGATCCTAATTGTGGGCTGAATGAGGACATCATGTCGCTCGTGGTGCTTGGACATACCCGGCACCACGCTGCGTGAGGAGCACACCTGCTGAGGACAATGCCAACGGGCAGCACATTTAGGGTGATTTTGCTAAAACTTCCAGATGACATATACATTCCTCTTTCTTTCCCCTGGAACGTATGGTTTCAAGGTAATGGCTTTTTCTGCAATTTGCCTGGGCAGAAGAAAGGGCTAATTTAGAAATAACACCCATCTCTTCTTTAAGCCTGTATGTTATTAGGGCAGCAGCCTGTGGGATTTACAGGAAAATCAAATGTATAGACTGCATAACTCCCGACATCACTGCATCGATAAGTTCTGTTCACTGAGTACTTTCTCTCCTGTGTGTGTACTCTCTCCTTTTGGAAACATACCCTGCATGGAAGAGTTTGTACGTGGTTTCAGAATTTTACTGTGATGTTGTTTGTCTACTTTGCAGGTTTTCATGGCACCTAGCACAGCTGAGCGAAGGCAGTGGGGCAAGGTTTTCCCTGATGAAAATGAGGTGTTCTTTCGAGCATTTCCTACATTTCATTGATTTTCTTAGGTGTCCTTGTATTCTTATAGCTAAAAGTATGTGGGAATGGCTTAAATACTGGTTGACATTCATCCCATGGTTAAAAATTTTGGCCATCGTATGAGAGGGATATTTAAATGGAGGGTTCCAGGAACAAACCCTGCTGTGGGAAGTATGACAGTCTCTTTAGATTCACACTCCACATACCCTCATAGCATCCTGCCGCTATTGCAGCCTGAAGCTTAGTCTGAGCATCCTGCATCTCTTCGTGTCTAAGGTTGCAGCCCCGGGAGAGAGAGAAACAGCTCTCAGTGCCCGTGAGGTCACGGTGTTCCAAGCTTCTCCATTGTTGGAAGCACCAGAGTCCCCAGACCAGAAGAGGAGAGGACGGCTATGTCATTTTAGGGCAGTACTTTAAAGGATGTTGAAGTGAATCATGTATGTTAGGAAAAATATCTCTTACACCAATATATTTCTTTGTCAAAGGTGTGTATGCGTGTGTGTGAGTTGAGTGTATGTGTGCGTGCATTGTGTGTGTGTGTGAATGTGTGGATACTGTGTGCATACACAGTGTGAGAGTGTGTGTCTGTGTCCCATCTCGTCACGTTCCTGTTCTCCAGTCACGGCAAGGAGTGTACTGTCCACTGTGTCTCTTTGGGACCAGAACTGCACGTATCTAACCTTGAATTCAGCTTCCTCCATGAGCCCCTTCTCCCCTCCCTGGCAAGAACTGGAAGACAGGACCTAGTGAAGGGTCAGAAAAATGCAGAGAAATAAAACTGTGCAGGAGGCGGCAATGAGGATGAAAAACCGTAATTCTGACTGGAAGAAGAGTAGAAGTGTCCTGTGTTACTCTATGAATCTGGATGCATCCCCTATGCAGAGTTTAAGTCAAAACTCCAGGCTTAATACTAAAAAGGAAGCATAGTTTGGAAAGATAGTTTTGAAAAATATCAAGGAAAATTCACAGAAGTCTTAAGAAAATGGTTTCATTCTATGATGCATTACTGAGAAATAAAGTTCTTAAATCTGGATAACTGTTAATCAGGCAATTTATAGGTGTTTCATCTAGTACTGGGACATAAGAATAACTGGAATAAAAGGAATACATTGGCTGGCTTTAAATTAGAGCTTTTTAAGCTCTAAGATGTGACAAGATTGTATGTCCACTCAGTAGATTTATTTTCTAAGCAAGAGCTGCCTGGAAGATTCAGCGTAAGTATGAAAATCTCTTCCCAAAAGGGCATGAACCTGCTTGCCCTAAGGCGGTTTTCTTCTCTGAAACAGAAGCATATCCGTATGGTCTTTACTCTAATGTATATTCTTTATATCTTGTACTTAGAAGGTGATGATTATGCATTGTATATATGATTGTGTGCCTTGCAATAAAATAAAAACTGTACCTAAAATCACATCAGTCCATTACTGTGCTCAGTCAGTCACTTATTCTTTAATGGCTTCAATGATGCTGCACTTTGGCAAGAATGATGCTCACTGTTTCTCAAAAATATAAACTGTTGCTTTAATTTTCCATCCACGACAATGTTGTTGTTGATTAATGGAAAGGAACGGAACATGTAGGAATCTAAACCGTGTATGATTTAAATTCCCAAACCTATCAATCACTTAGGAAAATGCACTTGTTTCCAGAGTAATGCTACCAAGATCCCAGAATCCATGGTACATACCGCCTTCCCTATGAAAAGCCACTTTTTCACTATTAAAAATATGCAAAATTCAAAATCAAACTGTCCCACCAATAAAAACATGAAAAAATCAGACTCATCTGGAAACACAAGCAGCCCTCCCCCCTGCTCCCAATAAAATACAACCACATCGCTGCCACGAACTGTTTCTAAACCTCAGGGTGTTTGAACACTCATAGAACAATTTAAAAAACAGTATCTTGACAAAAGAAAGATTTTTTGTAAATAAAAACAAAAACTTAGGGAAGTGAAAAGGGGAACTCCTTTTACTAATTGTGGACAACACACTAGCAAGTTCTATTCTCATTTAAAACTGCAAATTTCTTACTACTATTTATCTTTAATTGCTAACTCAATTTTTCATTAGTGATTGGAGCTCAAGTATGTTTTAAGACTCCATTTTTGGTGGATCCTTCCAAATAGAATTGGAAAAAGTCTAAGGAAGCAAATAGTTTTTCATTTGAAACAAGGTCCTTTCCTTGGGCTGGATGCTATATATTTGGTTGTAAAAATGTTGGAATATGCTGAACACGATTAGAAATTTAGTTTTTAAGGAAATTGTTAATATACTTGACTGGAGGGAAAACTCAGTATGCAGCAAGTTATAGGCATTATGACATCCTTTCCTCTCAGTAATTAATTTACAGCACTACACATTCTGGCGGACAGCGTCCACGTTTGTGGAAACTAGTGATAACAATGACAAATGAACATTATAATTAATTTTTTTCAATAACTGGTGCTTGAAAGGGTGTTCATTCAGATTTATGCCAGGAGTCACATTAGATTCTGAATAGACAGGTAAACAAAACAGATACACTTTTGAGGCTTACAGTCTAAGAAAAACAAGCAACTAAAGAATTAATTATGATGTATTGCACTGGAGGCACAAATTAGTGGAACGTAGCCTATTCTGAAAGGTCTGTCTATCCGTCAACCTAGATATATTTTTACAATTGCTCTATCCACGTCTTTATGATACACTTAAAACTACTAGAAAATTTAAAATAACAGTATTCCAATAATTGGAGGTAACTAACATGGCAGCTACTAAATAATATGAGTTTCAAATAGTCAAGGAAGCCAATATGTTGGAAATCAAATAATTTAGCAACAGTATAGTCTTGGGATTATACCAGAGGATGAGACGTTGATAATTATGAGGTGTGCTATAAAGATGTATATAGAACACAGACCAAACTACAGGGTCTAATGTAGTTGCTTTTAATATCTTTAGTGGAACTGGAGAGTACAGAGTTGAAATAGCTGGTCTGCGATCAACGCACTGCCCATGTGGAGGGAGTGGGGAGAGCGAAGCCAGGTGACTCCGCCTGATGTCTTTCTTCTCAGCGGGACCTCTGCTAACTAATGAGTTTTGCTCCGTGGGAGAGACCTTATCTACAGAATGCCCTTAGCAGGATGTCCCTGGCTAGAGGATTACTTGGAATAAACCTATAATCTATAGGTTTATGGTTTGGGGTGGGGTATAAAATGGATATGTTTCATAACCTATACACTTTCCATGCTGTTCGAGGTGATCTAAATAATAATATTATTTAGGGGAAGAGAGTCCACGTCTGATGTAAAAAGAAGGACCAGGGAAGCACACTGAAGTCTCAGCTGTCTCTCTATCACAGTTGTAGATTTCCTATATTCTTGAAATTACCAATAAAACTTGATATTTCTATGGCATAACGCACCTCAACCTGAAATTCAGGCTGAAAATATGCAGCTTAAGCCTGAGAGATGGGGAATTCCCTGGCGGTCCAGTGGTCAGTGGCGCTTTCTCTGCCAGGGTTTCATCCCTGGTCAGGGAGCTAAGATCCTACAAGCTTCGTGTCAAAAAAAGAAAAAAAAAAAGACTGAGAGCTACTAAAGGAAAAGATGGGCTAATTTCTGATTTAAAAAGAACAGTGCTTCTATGGCAATATATAGTATTAATCATTATAAAACCTTACATTTTTTGCTATACTAAGTGCTTTACAGGTCCTGAGTTAATACTCTCAACAAACCTACGAGTTACTTGCGTGAAACAGAGATGTCACGAAAGTATGCCAATGTCACGTGTTAGTAAGTGTCAGAGGTGGGAAAAAATGTGATTATTACATGCAAAGCGATGGGCTCTTTTAGGGTCAGAGTTCACGGGAGGTTGGTAAGTTGCAACAGATGCAAGTGGGAGGATAAAAACTAGTACAGACTTGGGAATTGGATTACCTGGCTTTAAATCCCAGCTCCAGGTGAGATTTGTGTGGTCTCCTGCAAGATGTTATCTTTTCCACACTGCAGCATCCTCTATAAGACATTGACAGAAAGAATATCTACCACCTGGAATTATTGGGCTCATACAATACTACAGTCAGTACTCAGCAAGTGTTAGTTAATATACTAATTATTATTCTCCATTAGCTTCACTGCAAACACATTGTATTCCATTATTTCTATGGTTTCTTCCAATTCTAAAGTCGTACAACTCTGAGATCCCCGTGGGCTGCATCACATCACCACGTGACAAATCTGGACACATGGTATCTAGCAGGTAGTGAGGACACGACTCACATCTACTGTCACCTCCTTCCCATCAGTCGTTGCAAAATATAACGTGGACACAGCTATGTCCTGGGGAGGGGTCTGAGTATTCCAGCATGATGAAAACAGGGCTTTGTCTTCCAGCATCCTGAGAGGCCCAGTCCAAGGGCTTTGTTTCCTTCTCCAAACTTAGAAGGTATTCATTCCTGAGAAACGAACTGCCTTATCCTCATTGGGTGATCCCTCCTGTAAGTGAGGGTTTGTTTGTACTGGGAACAGGAAAGGACTGACCTGGTTACTCTCTAACCTGAAGGGACCACCGCAGCTGGTGCATAAGGCACAGGGGGCTTTGTTTGCCACGTAGCTCAGGGATGCTGAGTGTCTCAGATGATAGACATGAATGGATTCAACGCTCAAATGATGATGTCAGGGCTTTGTTTTGCTCCTCGTATCTTTGTTCTTCTGTGTTGCCTTCATTTTCGGGAAATCTCTCTCTGTGGTACTGGCAGCTCCAGGCTCATATGGTCCTTATCGCTCACGATACCCAAGGAACAGAGGGACCCTCTCTTTTCCAGCACCCACACATCCAAGGAAGGGATTCCAACTGCCCCATCCCTGCATCAATCACTGTTACCGGGGGATGCAGTACTCCAACTGGCCGGACCTGGTTTATGTGCCCCCCATCCAGCCCCATGTGTGTACTAGCAGGGAGGGACTGGGGAAGGGTAGTTTGCCTTGAACCTCATAGAGTGGATTTCCATTAGGAGGAGGAATCTATTACCAGAGACAGGAAATGGACCCTGGGAAGAGAAATACAACAGCTATCCACCAGTGTATCCATCTGGTCAAACTTTCGCCCTTTCCTCAAGGGCTCTACAGGAAGAAAGGGGACAAAACTGGCGGGAAGAGAAAAATGGAGACAGCGGCTTTGACAGGAATGTACCTGTAAAAGGTATCTGCAGGTGGAGAGCAGCAGTATAGTCCAGGGGTATACTATATACCACAGGATCCAGGAACATGGCACTCCGACAAACTACCTCACTGTTCTGGGAACTGGGCTCTGGATTTACGGTTAACCAAGAAGAAAACCCACACTAAAAATATTTATATTCCTGAGTGTTAATAGCAATTAGTATTCAAATTTACACATTATGGATTAATAAAAAAGAATAGGGTGTTCTTAAAATTAGTAAGTAAAATTTAGCACATAAGCCACAGAACAATACTTTTGAAGAGTTCTAACACTGACATTATTTTATAAATAATACAAGGTGACATTTGTTAGGAAAAAAATTAATATTTTCAGATGTTGGAATAACACTAAAAATGGCACTGCTAACACAGAACATGGTGTACAGTTGCCTATCACTGCCGACCAAATTAATGCTTTCTTGCACCTGCCTTACCTTCCGTGTCTTACAACTTTTTATATCTTCCATAAAGATGACACTTTGTCATATGGTGGCTATTTATACTTAAGTTTATCCTGCAATTATCAGGTCTAAATTAGACATCATTTCAAGGAGGATGGAGCCAGGCATTACATTGCCATGGAGAAGAGATTATGATACAGGGGCGGTGAGGGGAAAATTCATAAAACGATATGTTTTCCATCAGTGTACAGAGAAGAGGGCTCTGCCATTCTTCCGGTAACTGCACACAAGACTGTGACACATGCCTGCTGGAGCATGTTTCCATTTGACTGAAAATTAAGAGTGTTTGTGTGTGAGATAATTTGAGGAATAATGTACCAGTAGATACTGAATTGATTTTTTTTTTTAGTGCTGACTTTCCTTTTTGTAAACTAAAATTTTTTTTTTCCAAGCCTGTTTTCATTTTTGAGTTCTGCTTACATGAACAAACTGTGATAAGATGACCCTCTCAAGGTCATTTGTTTTTTCTCTTCCTGACTTACTTCACTCTGTATGACAGACTCTAGGTCCATCCCCCTCACTACAAATAACTCAGTTTCGTTTCTTTTCATGGCTGAGTAGTATTCCATTGTATATATGTGCCACATCTTCTTTATCCATTCATATGATGCTGATCTTAAACTGTCCTCTTTTAGAAACATTTGGGAACATGTCCCAATCCCCTTCCCATCAGCCACCTCCAAACAGCTACAGGCTCTCTGAATCCAGCTGCAGAATCTTACAGGTAATTTGTATTTTCTCAGAGGCTAGCACAGTGCTTTGTATATGGTAAGATCAACTAAGTATCTGGAACAGATGTGTGAATGTTTCCACTTTCTACGTATAAACTACAGAATCCTGAACAGTATGCAATGATCTTAAATTAGGAACTCGGCTCTGATGTTAACTAGCTGTGTATCCATGTATTGTTTCCACTGTAAACAAGAAGGTGTGAACAAAAGTCACAAATATTTTATTCTGTGAGTGAGCCTAATCCTCGCCTCTAACTTCATTCCTGTCGGATTTACTGTGACCCAGTTGGTTGGGGGTAGGGGGGTGTTGAAGGGCAGCGGGGAGAAGGAAGGGTCGTAATGAAAGGGTTTCTCCTTGAGGCATTAGAGTCCTCATGGTAACAGGTATGTTTGTCACTCCAAAGCTTAGCTGAAAATGGTACAGCAGGAAATGGTGTTACGGCCTTGACTGGGAGAAATGGTGGCTGTCCTGCCTGGCCCTTCTGAGTGCTTTCTTAAAAAAACATCTCCTGAGAGCTACTTTTTTTTAATAAAACTTTTCTCCTTCACTCCTGTGTATCGCCTATACTGAATTTGTGATAAATGTTAATTTGAAATTTGAGAGTAAAATATTAACACACATATTATGAGCTAAACTGTGCCCCCCCAAAAGTTCATATGGTGAAGTCCTAACCCCCAGAACTTCAGGATATGACTGTATTTGGAGATAAGGCCTTTAAAGAGGTACTCGAGTTAAAATGAAGTCATTAGGGTGGGTCTTAATCCAATGGAACTGGTATCCTTATAAAAAGAGATTAGGACACAGACACACACAGAGGAAAGACCAAGTGAGGACACAGGGAGAAGGTGGCCATCTGCAAGCCAAGGAGACAGCCAACTCTGGTGACACCTGATCTCGGACTTCTAGCCTGCAAAATTGTGAGAAAATAAATTTCTGTTGTTTAAGCCACTCAATCCGTGGTACTTTGTTATGGCTGCCCTAGCAAACTAATTCTACATAATAGAGCAGTTACTCTGGGTCCATTTCAGAGTGGCTACTTTCCCCTCCTCCTTTCCCTGCCTCCTTCTCTCTGCCTCTGTCTCTCTCTTCCACAACACACACACGTACACACACAGTCACATTCACACACGCAGAGAAGCAAAAGCATCTTGCTAGTTTACAAGATAAATGTCATTTGTTGCCTCCTGTGATTGCAAATGGGCTTTTAAAGTTTATTAACAGTGCCCTAAAACATGACTCTTCTGAAAATTTTGTGGAGCTTCTTGCTGTCTGAAAAGGAAGCTTGCTTTTCCAGAACATTGCACTTCAGAATAGTCACAGTCAGAAGTGCACTGCCTCAGCCTAGCGATTTGAAGCCCTCGTGGGGAAACGTTTATTTCAGGTGGCAGTCATTTCTTTGACAGCTTGTCTCATGGGGAGCCATTATCATCAACATACTTTAAAATTCTGGAGCCATTTACATTTATTTCAGAACCCTTTAATTGAATAATAAATAATCTTGAGGTATTGGGTTAAGGCTGAGTTGACTTCAGAGGCGACAGATTTTCTACAGAACTAATCGAGGAGTGTTTAAAAATCTATTCTGGGTTAACATAATTCCTAAGACAGAAGAATAATTTTAAAGGGTGGTTTAAAAGAGTACCATGAAACAGTAGTGTATGAGCTGTAAATTTTAAGAAATTGAAATTATGAAAAAAGATGAACTCTTACATATTAAGTCAACCCTTTGATCACTACTCATAGAAAGCAAACGTAACTGAAGTGGGTGCCAACTTGGACAGAGCATACACTTTCCTTCTGCTCTTCCCCTGAGTTCATGGATTCTAATCAAACACTTTTCTCAGAAGGAACACGTGAAGTATTCAAAGGAACAGATGCAAACTGCGCTTTACTTTGATGTTGTTGACAATATCAAGGTAACTCAAGGGCATTCGTGCCATTCAAAAATAGGGAGCTTAGATTTACAATACCGTAGAAAGCTTTTTGAAAAACGAGTCTGAACCGAAGCACTGGGTCTCTCGCATGAACCCAGAACCACAGAACTTCTCGGCAGTGGCGGCTCCTTCAGACCCCAGGCTGCAGACTGGACCAGACTTTCAACTGGCCTCCAGCAGCTCAAGGTAGTACTTCTGGGGAGACCCAGCCCATTCTGAGTTCCCGTCTGGAGTTGCTCAGGGCTGTCTAAAGTCTATTGCCTGTTCTAGTTAACACCAAGGGATGGGCCCTTGACCTCCGTTTCTTAGAGCTTTTCCTGAAAAGGGTTTACCATTGAGAATCCTTCCTCTGTGTCCTTGAGATATGCGTGTATCTCCTACAACTCAGGAGTGCCTTTCTCAAGGACCTGAAAGAATCAGGAAGCATAGGGCCTCCGTCTTCCAGTCTCTGTGGGAGAGTAAAATCCTAACTTTCTTAGCTGTCAGCCAGCAGACACAGCTGCCTGGATGCATTTACACTGACCAAGACTCTGCGGTTTTTCCCTTCCCTGACTCTACTGAGGCCCTGCTTGCCCCTCTCACTCCCTCACCCTCCCTTTATAACATCCCGTTACTCAGCACAAATCGGAATGGGGCTCCACTCGCCCAACTGTCGGTAGTGACAATAAAGTATTCTCACCACCTTAACAAACGTCCGCTTTGTTTATCTTTGACAAAACCACCTCTGGGCTCCAGAGAGGTCCCTTCTGTAACCATAAGTCATGAAACCTCCCCCCAGCAAGAGCTTTTTAAACAGTTTTCTTGTGCTACTTCCAGTTCATCAAATTTCAGAACAAGATGTAAAAATAAGAGTCGAAAATCAACCCCGAGAGATCCAGGTTTGGCTTATAATGATTTGCATGTAAAGATTTTGCAGCCAGTTTGCAAAACAAATGTTATTTGCAAGCAATCATGCAGTCGATTTGAAAGGAAAGAAGGAGAAGCTCTCTACGGTCTTTGGGATTTTTTCCTTGAACAGCACGTTAATTGGAGGGAAAAAGACTGAGAGCAAAGCCCTCTTAACATCTTGACCTGGCACTTGCAAGAGCACAGCGTTCCCACGAGCTTGTAAGCTGAGTTTTCCGTCCCAGGCAAATGTAGAAAAGCATCCCACTCATCAGGAATGAAGTGAGATATTATGAAAATGGAAAAGGGTGATAAAGAACTGGATTTAAAGTAACATTTAAAGCTTTTAGAAAGCTTTTGTCAAATACAACCCAACGGGTTTCCTTGGTGGTGCAGTGATTAAGAATCCGCCTGTCAATGCAGGGGACACGGGTTTGAGCCCTGGTCCGGGAAGATCCCACATGCCGCGGAGCAACTAAGCCCGTGCGCCACAACTACTGAGCCTGCTCTCTAGAGCCCGCGAGCCACAACTACTGAGCCCATGTGCCACAATTACTGAAGCCCACTTGCCTAGAGCCCGAGCTCTGCAACAAGAGAAGCCCGTGCACTGCAACGAAGAGTAACCCCTGCTCGCCGCAACTAGAGAAAGCCCGTGCCCAGCAACGAAGACCCAACGCAGCCTATATGTGTGTGTGTGTGTATATATATATATATATATATATATATATATAACCCAACATTTTGAAACTTTTCTCCTTTCATCTGCTAAATGTGTATGAAATCTACAGTATGGGACTAAGAAAATATCTTCTAACATAGTAAATTTTCACTTATCCACAAAAGTTTAAAAGCTGACACAACCAGGTATTTATTTACAATAGTATATGTTGGTAAAAGATATTTAAAAAGCCAGCTCATATTAACTCAGTAAGACTGGATTTGTTATCACTTAGGACGTGCACAAGGCAGCCCAGATCACGTGTCTCTCGGCAGTTCTTTCTTTCTGGTTTAGAGAGGAGCCTGAGAGGGAGAAACAACCTTGCTGTCTTGTGAGCTCACTTCTGCTCAGCCCTGTCTACACCCTGGGTTATGAGGCTTCTCTAGACCCTCTGTTCCCATGAGATTAGCATTTTCCAGAAGGAACCTTGAAAACGTAAGCAAAGGAAAATGAAGAAAATTCCATGAGTGCAAAGACATGGACGTGTTTGTACAGTACAGGCAATTGGGACGGCAGAGCAGGTGGAGAACACAGCCCTTATTATCTTTTCCTCAACATTATCTGGCTGAGCTGAGCTACTATCTTTCAGTTTAAATTGATTCGAACTTTGAGTCTGAGCTGATAACATCTTAAAACCAAGTGGAATCCTTGACCCTTCCTGAATCGGTTTGTCTTTAGTTGTGGATAAACTAGTTGTCCCTCTGGGCTCCTGGCTGTTTTGCTCTTCTATCCTGGAGCCTTTTTGTTCTCTTTAGCCTAGCTCTTGCCACTCCAATAATAAAAGTAACATAAAAATAATAACATCAAGTATTTAGTGCTGACTTTGTGCCAGGAATCATCCTCGCTTTCTGGATGAAGAAAGGAAGACTTACTTGACTTGCTTCGGGTCAAAATCTGCCGAGTGGTAGAATGAGATGCAACCTAGATCTGACTGCGAGCAAAGTGCATGCACTTAACTCACTAGAGAACCCCAACTTCCTTGGCTTTGAGGTTGTCCTGGCAACCCCTCCCCACTCCTAGCAGTATCTGTGGTTCTCTGCAGGAGGCCTCACCCTAACCTCCGCCCTGCGCTGCTGACTTAGCAGCTGTGAAGGCCAGCAGTGTCTAATTATGGAGGGTGCTCAGCAAGTTCTCTATTACAAGGTAGACTCTTGCCCTTTAAAGGTGGGGTGTAGAAGTGATCTCAGAGGTCTTGCTACCTAGAGCTCTTCAAGGAGGCTCAGCTGAACCTAACAGAGAAAACGTTTGTGCTTTGAAAGCGGCTCTGTCTGGGCCACCACTAAGCTACTCTTGCTGGAATGTTTCCAGCACTTGTTCATTTCCAGAGTAAGGAATAGCCAGACAAGGCTTTCCTTTGCTCGCCACTGACAGCTCTTCTCACTCAAATCCTTTCTCTCATCTGGAGGCATCTTTTACTTTTATTCTTACAACACGTGAAATTTTAAATACATCTCCATATAACACCACGTGCACACACGAGCCCCTCAAATTATCCTACCCTACCATAAGGTGAAAGTTATTTCATTTACAATATTTAAACAACATTTGATACATACCAGGTACCATGTTCTAGGTGTCAGAAATATAATAATGAATAAGAAACATACCTACATGTGAGGAATTAATAGTCTAATGGTGAGGTAGGTCTGAAAACAGCTTGATATGATTTAAGATAGAATGACAGCAGTGCTATAATAGAGTCAAAAATAAAAGTCTTTTGTGGTGCACAGAAAGGGGGATTTACTTCTATTAAATGCAAGGCAGAGTGAAAATGCAGTTTGTTGTAGGCCAATTATTTGGGAAACTAGTTGTCTTCGCGTAGCTGGCAGCTTCCAGCACAAGTAAAGTACAATTACTGGTGTAGATAGCGGGCAAGTTGGGCAGAGTGCCTGGTGAGAGGCCAGCAGCCATCACGAACAATTCATGATTAAAGACCACCAAGCGCCACTGAAGCTTCAGTTCCAAGGAAAAAAGCACTTCTATTGATTGCATGTAAAAGCATTACTTGAAAATGTTCTAGAATCTGTGGGTCAGGGCTTTGAAATGTCAATCCTCAGATAAATAACCAAGAGAGAAAACTATTACTCCTGTCTGGGACTTGTCAAATCACCTCTTGAGAGGTAAATTTTGTGTTCCAAAAAAGAACGTGTTCATTTTGCAAACAATATTCATGGGCAAAGTGGGAAGGTGACAACTGTGGCATAATTTGAGCCGTCCTCCTAAAAGCCCTCTGCCTCGCCGGGCCTCTCTTGCAGGGAAGTACCCTTTCTACCTTCTGAAACCCCACTGAAATTGAGGGCAGGGCTACACTGGCATATTTTGAAGTACATGCCGGTGCCTGAGGGGCAGTGGGAGGAACACGTGGAAAGGAAACATTTTTGGAGCATTGTTAGAAGTCTCAACTCCCCCAGATGTCTACCCTTTATACCAGAGTACCAAAACTCCTTCCAATGAATGTGTACTTGACCACAAGCGTGGCTGCAGCATTTGGAGGATGTAACGCCAAAAGATTTTGTAAGCCACACGCTATTGTAGAGTACTTCTATTTTTAAGCTCTTTTGGTTGAATAAGTATTTTTCATAAAAATTTTAAGATGCCCCCTACATAGAGGCATTTCTTCACCTCTGGGGAGAAATAGCAGAGTAAGCAAACACAAAAGGAAGCATAATAATAGGTAAATGTCATTTCATAGAGTTAGGGTTAATGTTAGGGTTAGGGTAGGTATTATGATCAATGTTAGGGTCCAAACTAATTTAAATGCATTTTTATAAAATCAAAATATGCCACCCCAACATACACCACTTTGGCATAAGGACTATTTTTAGCTGAAGACATTTGAGAGTCAATAGATGCAGAAAGATACCTTTTTTGAGCTTCCCTTATTCGACCAAAAGCAGAAACTTCTGCGAAATCAGGACTGCCATAAATCCCCTCTGCAGGGATTTTTTTTTTTTATAGCCACATGGAGGACAGATGAGGTGCAGAGATGCACCTACACAAACATACTTTACTCCATAATTTCCCCCATGTTTACCTACCCACAGTTTGTCACCCTTGGAAGCCTAAAACCTTTTCCTTTGTCTTGTCACTTCTCTACAAATGTATAGGTCTTTGGTAAGATGCTATAGATAGAAGCTCAAGTTCTAACCACCCTTTTGAGTTACTCATCGCTCACCTGTATGTATGCATGCTGCACATGTTAACAGACTTCTGTTTGCTTCTCTCTGATTAATGTGTCTTTTGTCAGTCTGATTTGCAGGGCCCCAGCTGAAGAACCTAGGAGGGTAAAAGGCAAAACCTTTTCTTCCCCCACACATTCTAATCATATAAGAATTAATTTTTCCCCAGGTTTCAAGTTTGTAAGATCATTGTTTGGCTTGATTATTTTTAAAACTTTATTATTTTTCCTTTGAATTTTAAAACTGAATCCTTTGGGATATTTATCAAGCCGATTTGTGTACATTGAAAAACAGTCGTTTTCTTATGCTATTCTGAGAATGTTTATTGACTAAAATCCTGACATCTAAATATATTTTACTGCTTTCATATTTACTCTAATAATTTATGCTATGCCAGCCAGCATGTCCTGACACTGAAATTACACTGTCTTAAAGTTTTTTCCTCCCCTTGTGTTTATTAACCCATCTGAGAGAAAGCCTCACAGCAACCTTGGTTGGGATGACAGCCAACTCCAGAAAGATGATCTTTCAAACTAAAATATGTTTAAATGCTGTATAAGTATCAATTTTACAAACTGATAAATTGCAAAGAAGATCTGAATAATGCATGTGAACATATTATATATCTTGCATTGAAATGTTCAAATGCTAATTTATTAAATGCTACACGCAGTAAAAGGAGGACACAGAATAAATTTTTTTTCTCTGACATTGTTCAAAAAGAGCTTTTTCAATAAATTCTTAAAGTAAGCTGTAAATTTCCACTTTTATGGAAAAACCATTTTTAGATAATGATCTTTAATTCATTCTGAAAAGCAATGAATTCACTGCTTTTAAACATTTAGTCATTAAGAAATATCTAAAATGTTCCATACTTATAAGAATTACAGTCTAATGGTCAAAATTCAAGCACTAAAAATCGGGGATATTTAGGTCTTGTTTTGCTCTGGTCTATTACATCAAGATGAGTCATCAATTCACCCAAATAATTTTGCTTAACAACAACACCAACAAAAATAGTAACAAAATTACCTCTTCCCTGCAATATTCTTTCTCTTCTAAAGCTACTTCTCTATGCCCCCAACTATTAAATTTATAAATTTATTTATTTATTTATTTTTGGCTGCATTGGGTCTTCGTTGCTGCGCACGGGGTTTCTCTAGTTGCGGCGAGCGGGGGCTACTCTTCGTTGTGGTGCGCGGGCTTCTCATTGTGGTGGCTTCTCTTGTTGCGGAGCACGGGCTCTAGGCACGTGGGCTGCAGTAGTTGTGGCACGTGGTCTCAGTAGTTGTGGCTCGCGGGCCCTAGAGCACAGGCTCAGTAGTTGTGGCGCACGGGCTTAGTTGTTCCGTAGCATGTGGGATCTTCCCAGACCAGGGCTCGAACCCGTGTCTCCTGCATTGGCAGGTGGACTCTTAACCACCGCGCCACCAGGGAAGCCCTAACCTAATAACATTTATACATTGATTTTATATATAACTTTTGAGTGTTTCTGATTAGAATTAAAAATGATTACATTTTACCTTTTTTTGTTTTAACTTGGTAGATTGTTATTTGCAAGGAGAGGACAGAGAAAAGAGACACTGGAATTCCTGTAACAACCAGGTCAGTTTTTAAATTTATTTTTTAAAATTACTTTTTTGGCTGCGTTGGGTCTTCATTGCTGCGTGCGGGGTTTCTCTAGTTGCGGTGAGTGGGGGCTACTCTTCGTTGTGGTGCACGGGCTTCTCATTGCGGTGGCTTCTCTTTGTTGTGGAGCCCAGGCTTTAGGCCCGTGGGCTCAGTAGTTGTGGCTCACAGGCTCTAGAGCGCAGGCTCAGTAGTTGTGACGCACGGGCTTTGTTGCTCCGCGGCATGTGGAATCTTCCTGGACCAGGGCTTGAACCCGTGTGCCCTGCATTGGCAGGCGGATTCTTAACCACTGCACCACCAGGGAGGTTCCTAAACTTATCTTTTAGAATTCTCCCAGGGCTTTTCTATTCTAGTGAGCAGGTGCTTCAAATTCATCACTCTTACCTAGACCCACCACTCTCCTCATCTCCTTTGGGACAGAGAACAGAAACACAAAGGGGGTTTTGGATTTAAGTGTGCATATTAAAAGGAAGAATCTATTAACTTCTAACTGGAATAAGCACTTATTGAAGCTTCGAATGAAGGAAATATTAACTAGGAAGTTTTGCAGGAGAGGAAGGTATAATGATGTTGGATGATTTAGTGTTTGGGCATGAGCCCAAACATTTATTTTATTAGCAGTATATTTTTCAGATATATAGAAATATAATATAATATATATTAAATTATGCGCACCCAGACTTAACATTTTACCATATTTGACTTCAATTTTTAAGATATAGATAGTATCTAAATAATCGAATCCCAACCCTATATCTCTTTCCTCTCCCTACCTATAGTTTACCACTATCCTAGAGTTAGTTTGCATCTTTTTTATGTATGTTTTTAAAACTTTGTACTATATTTATATATATTCATATTGTTTACGCCTTACATTTTTCTAAATAATTGGTGTCAGACTGTGCATCCTTGCATTAGTAAGTTTCATTCACGTAATGTTACGTTTTTAAGGTTCATACACGTTGATAAGAGTAAATCGAGCACATTCCCACCAAATGCAGTGACTGTATTTGTTTATCCATTCCCTCCTGATGGGCATGTATATTATTTCTAATTTTGAACAACTGCAAATGATGTCACAATGAACATGGAGTATTTGTCATCCCTTTACTTTCATCTTTTCTGTGTAATTATGTTTTGTGTGATTTCCTTGTAAAAAGCATATAGCTGTATTCTCCAATTGATCCAATATGAGAATCTCTTTTATTTAGTAAGTTTTATCTCTTTACATTAGTGTACTTAGAGATGTATTCTGATTTTTTTCTACCGTTTTAGTTTGTGTTTTCCACTTACGTGCACTAACTCCTTTTCATTGGCTCGATCAGATTTTCACTAGTCTTACTTCTTTCTCCCCCTGTGATTTGGGAGTTATAAACTATATTTCTGTATCTATCATTGATGCCCTTGACATTTAACATGGATATTTGATTTAACAAGTTCTAGTATCGTAACTCTTGTTCTTCGTGAATGTGCACTTCAGACGTGACCAAGGAAGATGGTGGAGAAGGAAGAACTTCCCAGAGGCTGGACCCAGGGGACGCATTAGACAAGAGCATGTACCCCAGAGAGCAGACCCCAGCCAGGGCACAGGGGAGTCCTGACACCCACCCAGGAGATCCCGTTACTTCTGTGAACCTGGGACTGCCCTGCGATACTATTTGTCCTTTTCCTGCATAGAGTTTTTGCTTCACTTACCTTGTCCTTGCTCTACCATCATATATTATGGGATGGGGGATGGCAGGTGGAGCACAGACCACCTGCCTTTTAGTTCATAAGTGCCAGGCTACGGGGAACTACATCAGGACCTAACAAAGAAGACGGCACAGAGATCCAGAGTTGAGCCGAGTGCAGTAGTCGGATGGGATTTGAGTTGTCTCTTAAGAGGAGGGTGAGGGTCTCACATGTGTGCAGCGGAAGGCATGATGGATACTGGGGGGTCTCTGGAGTGGAAACCGTCAGCTCCTCACCAAAATCCACACCAATAGTTCTGCAGTTAAACATGATCCAGTGACTGCATTCTGTATATTGGACTGTGACCTCAAGGAATGTGGCCCAGAAGGTTCTTCTTTCTGTGCTCCCCGCCCCCCGACTTTTTCCCCTTCTACCTGCCTGGGGAGTGGCTGAGCCCCTGATCACTGCACGGAAGAAAGTTGTTCCTGGCTATGGAAATGCCACGTGAGGCCACAGCAGGAAGCTGACCACCAGTGAGCCAGGAAGAGCGCTGTCACCAGAAGACGCCCAGCCTCCAGAACTGTCAGGATATTCACTTCTGTTGTTCAGGCCACCCGGTCTACGGTGTTCGTTACGGCAGCTTGAGCTATAACTCATCGACTGAGGGAATGTTCTCCTGAGCGTTCTGCTGTGTCCATGTTTCACAAAGTTTATTCCCTGTAGCTGGTGTGAACATGAGCTACGTCCGGTCCAGTGTGAGCTCTGCGTGCTCTCCGACTGTCCTTATCGGGTGGTTCCTGCGATACTTGCCAAAGACTCAGGGGGCCGTCTGCAGCTCTCAGAGCCTCCCCCCAGAATACTCCTAAGGCCCTTCTTGTCTTAACATTTGATGATTTCACGACAGCCACATATGTGTTTGTCCATTTGTGTATTTAATGGACAGCTAAGAGATTCTAGGTGTATCAGTTGTGTCTGATCTTGAAATTCAGATTGATTTTCCTGCTAATCAGTAGCAAATTCAGGGAGAATTAAATTTTCCAATTCAAATTATCTGCCCACCCATAAGCCAGGGTGGCTCAGTCTGCTTAATTATCTATGACTCACATCTGGTGTTCCCTGATAAAACATCTCTACTGTGATATAGCACACACCAAGAGCCTGAACATTTTAAAGGATCTCAGGCCAGCAATTCTGCTGTCGACATCCCATCGGATGGTTGTGAGGAAGGAGAGGCCACATCAGTACAAATACTTCTTATGTGCTTCTCATGGTATCGCGCCATGGAATTTAGGGCGTGCGTCTTCCCTTCAGTGAAATCAGCATTTTGCGTCTGGCGTTCCAGGTTTAGAGTAAACAAGGAAGACCAGATTCGGTCGAGGATTTCCACAAGTCACTGAGCTGCTTGCAAGTTCCAGAACTGTGGGAAGTCAAGAGCCCACCAGGAACCAGCCCAGATTCCTCCTGGGTGTGGGCAGAAGGTTATGTTTCAAGGGCAAGAAAGCTTGTAGAAGCATTCCACTTAACCTTCAGCTGTCAGGAGGAAAGCAACTGACACTCGGAGTTTAGGCCACTTACTTCAGAAATAATAGGCATGTATAAGGGATTTCCCTGGCGGTCCAGTGGTTAAGACTCTGCGCTTCCACTGCAGAGTTCCATCCCTGGTCAGGGAACTAAGACCCCACATGGTGCGCTGAGCAGCCAAAGAGAAAATAATGATAATTATAGTAAAAATAATAGGCATTTATAAGCTACAAGGACACAGCATTCCCTTGGTAACTATAAGATTTATACTCCTGAAAACTTAACATAACAATCACCACTATAGGAAGAGAATTAGTGGTTTGGGGAAAAATAAGCCTCAAGTGGACGTAAGAATGAGGCAAAGCGATAAATGCAACACACGGAACAAAAAGAACATGAACAGCATTTTGCACCTTTGAAACAATAATGAAGGATGCAGTGTAGTTACTTTCCATTGACCTTCTCTTGTTAATTAGAACTTTGAAGGATCACTCGTCCCCAGAGTGTCATCTTGAGGCAGACAACAGGAACGCTGAGAACATCCTTGACTGTCAATCGAGTGCGTTAAAACATCACGACTCAGCTGTCGACTTCCGCTTTCCAGATCTCACTATGAGTCCAAGGATGCACAGTAACTTGAGTGAGAAGGCTGGGACTTTGGGTTCTTTTTATTTAACAAGCACTACCGAGTCCCAGGGGGATGAACCTCTCCTCCGCCCCCTCCCAATACATTCCTCCCTGGCTTCATCTTTGACCCATTTGTGCCAGAGGACTTGGACATAAACCCCCAGAACCTCTCAGTCCCTCCTTCCTCTCTAATGCATGGGGAACACATTCAAATTTTACCTCCTTCTTCCCCAAAGCCAAATTTAGAAAAACCCTCTACTTCTGCTCTGCCATTCACCAGATTTATCTTTTAAAAATGTTCTCAGTTGTTCCCTGGCGGCCCAGTGGTAAGGACTCGGTGCTTTCACTGCTGAGGCCCAGGTTCAATCCCTGGTTGGGGAACTAAGATCCTGCAAGCTGTGTGGTGCTGCAGCAAAAATAAAAATGAAGTTTTCCCTCCCCTGAGAACAAGGAAAATAAAGGGAACAGTGAACGGGCTGGAGAAGAAACATAACCTGGCCTGAAAGTTAATCACTTCTCGTTTTACTTTGTCACTCATTTGTAGTAACTAGATTTTTACTTTACAAAGCTAACCTCACTCCCTGACACGATGTAGTTTACATTCGGCACCAGTCAGCCCTGACTCTGTGTGAGTTACATCCCGTGCCTCTCACTCCTTAGCCTTATTATGTCCCCAGCACTTACATTCTATACACCCTTCATAACAAATCACCCCCTATAGTTTTTGCATTTCAAGGTCACCGGTGGATAAACCAGAGGCAAAGGACACAATTACCAGACTGCCGGACCCCAATTACCGGGCAGCCTGACGCCACCTCTGACTGTTTTGAAATAACGTAAAGGAAAGGAAGAATGCAAGGCTTTGGATCATTACTTAGATGATTATCATATACCCTGGCCTGCGAGCCCCACATATAAAATCTTCCCTGATTCCCAAGGAGGGGGGGCAGAGTTCTTGAGGCGCTAACCTGCTGTGTCTTCCTTTCTGCCTGGCAGAAAAATAAAGCCATCTCTCTCTGCCTCCAAAATCCCTGTCTCCGTATTTCTGTTCGGCCTCGGTGCCCAGGGAAGCCGATATTTCAGCAACAGCAGCACAGCCAAAAAAATAAAATAAAATAAATAAAATTTGCCTTTCCAACTTAGTGTTCTTCTAATTTTATTTTTAAATTATTTTTATCATTCTTCTTTTTAAATTTTATTTTTGGCTGTGTTGGGTCTTCGTTGCTATGCGCGGGTTTTCTCTAGTTGTGGCGAGTGGGGGCTACTCTTCGTTACGGTGCATGGGTTTCTCATTGCGGTGGCCTCTCCCGTTGCGGAGCACAGGCTCCGGACGCGCAGGCTCAGCAGCCATGGCTCACGGGCCCCGCCGCTCCGTGGCATGTGGGATCTTCCCGGACCGGGGCATGAACCCGTGTCCCCTGCATCGGCAGGCGGACTCTCAACCACTGCGCCACCAGGGAAGCCCAAGGCCCCAACTTCTGAACTGAAGAGCATAGAGAAAAAAAATTTTTCCTCCTCTACAAAAAGAAGGGAGAGAGAAGGGGAGGAAGGAAGGAAGGAAGGAAGGCAGGGAGGAGAGAGGGAAGAAAGGAGAAGTTTCCAGTGAATTAAGCTTTCATATTCTCCTAATAACCAAAAAGGGAAATAGTTACTAATATAGAGACAAACAGGAGAAGATGCGTGAAACACAGTGAACTGAGAATGACGTTTATGAGAAAGAGCCCCACGGTCGGGAGGCTACGTCTCTGCAGGTGTGTCGAATTTACACTCAGCTCTTCTTCCCGAAGTTGCGTCCTGCTGAGATTTTATGGAGCTTTAAATGCATTTTCCCATAGAAACAATGTTATAAATGAACTTGGATATGCAGGCTGGCTGTAATAAATGTAGCTGTTTCTAAGAATGAGAATATTTTGGTTTTCTATGTCAACACTGGAGAGCTACCTGTCTGGGAAAAAAAATAAAGACACTCTGTACTTCCTCTGAATAGGGGAAAAAGAGCACACCCCAAATCCCAAAAGAGGAAGTTAAAAATACCAGCCTCAGGGCTTCCCTGGTGGCGCAGTGGTTGAGAGTCCGCCTGCCGATGCAGGGGACACGGGTTCATGCCCCGGTCCGGGAAGATCCCACATGCCGCGGAGCGGCTGGGCCCCTGAGCCATGGCCGCTGAGCCTGCGCGTCCGGAGCCTGTGCTCCGCAGCGGGAGAGGCCACAACAGTGAGAGGCCCGCGTACCGCAAAAAAAAAAAAAAGGGGGGGATATTTCTAGTTCTGGCAAAGACCCTATTCCTACCAGTTCCTCCCTTTTCCAACTAAAAAACCCAGATATAATAAACAAGCATAGGAAGACTCTGGAAGGTAGAAGGAAGGAGGGCAGCCCAGGGACCTTGGATTGAGGACAGCACAGCAGCGGGTCCCTTGGGTCCCTTATCACCCAGACATGGCGCTCCAGAGCCTCTGATCCAGAACTGCCACCAGCACAGACTAAAAAGGCTCTGAGAAAAGCCTGCTCCCCTGGCCAAAGGACTGGGATGGTCTAACACTGGAAAACCTTTCTGGCAACACCCACCCTACTTCGGGCAAACACCAGCAGGAAAACTGCACCCCTTCCAAACTGCTCCACACCTGTGGTTCCCGCAGGGCTGAGCAGGGAGCTATCTTCTGCCCCACACCCGTGCCCGTGGAAGCTGAGGGCAGCACCCTGTCCTTTCATGGTGCTGTCTGTGCGGCCAAGAGAGGGCTCATCTTCCATCCTTGACTCCCCTGCCAGGGCGTCCTCAGTGGGGCTGAACAGGAGCAGCTGAAATTGTATGGCTCCTGCCACATTTACCAACCACACTCTGAAAGACGTAAGGCATACTTTATATACTCTCGCTGAGCCTTAAACTGGAGTCATAACAATGCAATCATGTAGATAAGACAGTCTGTTTCTAATTAGATGGGCAATCCTCGTCAAGGATCTCTCATGTACTTAAAACCTGGAGGTACCCTATAAATGCTAGTATCTTTCCCAAGACCCTCTTCTAGTATGTAGCCGTTAGAATTAGGATTTTGCCGTTTGGTATGGGAAAACATCCACAGTATTTTCTAAGAAAAGATATAAAATGTAGACTTCCAGAAAACAGCCTTTTGATCATAAACAAGCAATTTGCACTTTATCCTTGAGGACAGATCTCAGCCTCTTGAAATAAAAGTGCTCTTTCCGATGAGTGGCAAGTTCTCAGAAAAGTTTATCATTTATAAACATTAAAAGGCCTCTGTTGTTTGTTCCTCGTGCTTGTAAACAGTGAGAGAAAGTGCTGGCCACAACTCATCATTCCCTTCCCTGTAAGTTTTCTGAAGGCAGTCAAATAGCACTGAGCCAGAGAGATGCTTTTTCACTCTTCATCTTTTCTTTGATCTAAAATTTAAAACTTAACACTAAAAGCATGAGCAACAAAGAAAAAAGAAATAAACTGTACTTCATCAAAATTTAAAATTTTTGTGCATTAAAGGACACTATCAGGAAAATTAAAAGACAACCCCCAGAAGGGAAACCATTTTTGCAAATCATATACCTGATAAGGGTCTAGAATCCAGAATATACAATGTTTACAACTCAACAACAAAAAGACAAATGATCCAATTTAAAAATGGGCACACTTTTAGATCCATGGTGCATTCTATTTGTATGACCACCTTCCTTCAATGAAAATCTTTCAATTGATCTGCTACTCAGCTTCAGACTTCCCACATAAACGAAAATTTAGTAAATTACTCAATGCAAGTTTTAGAACTTCAAAAACGTACGTCACCGTTGAGCCTGACAGTGACATTAGGTGTAAATAGTACATACATACATACATAAAAGTGGGCAAAGGACTTGAACAGACATTTCTCCAAAGAAGATGTGCAAATGGCCAACAAGCACATGAAATCGGACTTAATGTCATTAGTCATTAGGGAAACACAAATCAAAGCTGCAATGTGGTACCACTTCATCCCCACTGGGAGGCTATGATTTTTTAAAAGGAGATAATAACAAGTGTTGGTGAGAAGGTGGATAAATTAGAACTGTTAGACTCTACCATTCGGATGTAAAATGGTACCGCCACTTTGGAAGAGTCTGACAATTCCTCAAAAGGTTAAATATAGAGTCACCATATGACCCAGTAACTCCATTCATTTTCACTCAAGAGAAATGAAAGCATGTCCACATAAAAACTTGTACCTGAATGTTCATAGTAGTATTATTCATAACAGCCAAAGGTAGCAAGTGTAGAAATCAAATGTCCATCAACTGATAAATGCGTAAATACAACACGGAACAGTGGAATGTTTCTCAGCCACAGAAAGGAATAGAGTACTAATACATATTACAATGTGGATGAACCTTGAAAACATTATATTGAGTGAAATATGTTACGTATTATATGATTCCCTTTGTATGTGACCCAAAAGTCACATATTGTATGATTCCCTTTATATGAAATGTCCGGAATAGTTAACTTGCTAGAGACAGAAAGCAGGCTGGTGGTGGCCGGGAGCTGGGGAAGAGGGGTGAAGGAAGACTGCATAGTGGGTACAGAGTTTACTCTGGGAGATGAAAATGTTTGCAACTGGATGGAAGTGGTGTTTGCACAACTTTGTGAAGGTACTAAATACCACCAAATTGTTCATTTTTAGGTTACATTTTTGTTATGAGAATTTCACCTCAATTTTAAAAAAGAATGATAAATTAAATTATGGTGAATCTTGAATGACATGATAAAGGTTTTAGATTGGATCCTGTAAATAATATAGACAACTCCTTAAAATATTTTTTAAATCAAAGTTCACATTTTAGAATGATTAATTTCTTATGTCTGTACTGTTTACCCAAGACCAAAGCATCCAGTTCAGAAGCAGAGCGTTCAGTCAGCTTTGCTGTTCTGTCTAAACGAGGCTCCCCAGTTGTCAAGACTGATTTTTCTCCCATTTTTCCCCCCATTAATGAAACCGATAAACAGGGAGGCTAGTTCTGCATTCAGTTATATGTGATCACATAGGCTCTTTCAATCTTTAAAAAAGAATCATTTCATGAGCACCTGAGATAAAAAGGGGGTTTGGAAACAGTAATTTGTGATGACCTGGAGAGAGGATGAAGAAATTAGTGAGAAGCATAAAACTCAGGCCAGTGAGTCCACAGAGACGTGTGGGAACAGAGAGGGGAGCTGGCTGGAGTCAGAAATGAGTCAGAGGGACCCAGGGGACAGCCTGTAAGTCCTGACAGCTGCGGCCTGCAGGGAAGTGGGCGGGGCTCTGCCCCTTGAACATCCAACTGAGGGACCTTGCTTCCAGTAAGTCTCAGGCAATCGTAGCCATAACTCAAGACAAAAGCGGGTTTCTGGCTACTCAGCCAACAGTAGGCTCTGCATCTTTTAGGTTTGCCTGGGTTTACACAGTTCTCTACAGCTGTGCAGTTTATGTCTCAAATTATTCATGTTCTTGTCCTCAAACTGAGCAGAGGAAGAGGAAAAAAATTCCAAGGTGAGGTCCCGAGTAACTGTGGCTGGTGACCACAGTCAAACCCCAGCCTCCAACAGTGGCCCGGGGACGTGATGGGCTCCAATGTAGGGAACCTGTTTTTTTTACCTCGAACTCTTGTTTTTGAGTCAGAAGCCACATCCATTGTCATTTATTTCTGTATTTGTTTCTCTTACCATTTTCTTTAACGTATTCATTTATATAAAGCCCCATAGGCTCTCAGTGGTAAACTCTCATCTCCAAGACAAATGGTGATGTGTGCTGTAAACCAACAGATCGATAATAAATACCCAGCTTAATGCTATAAAGTGGCTTCTTTGTGATTGAGTGACACAGCGTTTTAGCAGCTATTGAGATAAAACATGGTTACAGGTCTAGTTCCTAACCATCTCCACAGCACCTCTTACTTATCTCAATGACATGTCATTTCACCTGCACTTGGACGTGGCCATCTCCACCATTAGACCATGAGCTCTCTGGAAGTAGGAAACCTTTCCTATATTTCTTCCTATATTGGTCAGCCTGGTGCAGAGAGGCAGAGAAGATGCTCAGTCAGTGAATATGAACTCCACGTGCGGTCCATGCGGACGGGGACCCTTCCTGCCTTACTGCCTGCTGTATCTTCCATACGAGTTCAGACCTTGCACACAGCAAGACCTCAGATACGTTATTTGTTGAATGAATGAACATGTTAATTAAGAGATGCATACATTCAGCTTTTTTCACTCATTTAAGCTTATTGTCAGTATTAAAATATCCAAATAGAAATCTAACAAAATAAATGGCCCCTTGGGAATTTTGCCCACGGATTGCCAAACATCTGCATGGTGGATATATCTAGATATTTGCTATTATGAATGAGAATGACTGAACGGTAGACTTCCCTGGCTATCTTGATGTGGGTAGGTACAATCTTTTCCTTTGTGAGCAGTAGTTGTTAGCCCTCCTCTATATAAAACTAAAAAAAAAGGATTTCTAATCTAGCTCCTTTCTAGATGAGAGCTCTTCTGTGCTGGGGAAGTCAGCGTGCTGAATGCACATGATTTCTCTGCTTTCCTTTCTTAGCTAAAATATCCTTCTACGCTGGGAAATGACCTGAAATTTCAGCTCGTAATTCGCCTCTCAGAACTTTGTGTCACCAGGGGTGACTGTGGCCTGGTTTCATGCCTTTAAAGTACTTTTGATCAGAAATGTTCATATGCCCTTTTGTACCACTGCAAAAGCAACGTGCTTTCACCCTTGGGAAACAATAACAAAAGTAAGTGGGAAAAAGTAGAGTCTCTTCAGCTATAAAAACGTGCATTTTTACATTTTCATATAGTAAAAACTTGCTTATTAGATACTATAGCAGGTATATTTTATTAACTAGCAGGTCAATAAAAGCACTATAAAGCAATGACAGATATTCAAACCTGTAATAGACTAGAGACATTAAGAAATTTAAAGTACCTGAGAATCATAGAAAAATATGTTATTATAGAATTGTTCAGGCAAACACTGTTTTAGCCAAAGTCTCAAGTTTCTCAAATGATTTATAGTAAACACTACTGTATATGTGTATATAATGCCAACCAAAACGCTTTTGTCTTATGCCAGGAATCTGTTCTCTGGTCTGCCAGAATGTTCTGATGAATGAAGCATATAATACTAGTCTATACAGATAATCAGAATTGGTTTTATGTGTGGTAAATGCTAAAATGTTTGGGTTCTGGTGAAAAAAAAATCCTGTGTTCATCTTGCCAAGAAGTTCTTTACCCATCAGGAATGTTTCAGGAAAATCTAGAGCCTAGATCTCTTATTCTTTTGCATTTAGTTACTGACTATTTTTGATAAGATCCTTTCGACTCTGAGCTTGCTTTATGGAGCTGTTCCAAAACTGTTCTCTTTATAAGGGAAATTTTCCTTTGCCAACATTAAACCAAATCTAGACTTTAGCTTGGTTACTATCTTATATATTTGGACAGAGGATTATAATGGGACCAAAAGCAAAGGCATCTACAGATACTGTTTCCAAATATACCGTTTCCAGCATCAGTGCTGTGAGCTAAATGCAGCAAAGAAGCAGTGGTTGCTCCATTGCTAGGGCAAAGGAGTTGTAACAACCTTGTGGGTTTTTTACTGTTGTTGCTTTTTTCTCCTAAACCTCCTTCCTTGAGAATTAAACAAAAAAACACTTATGTCATCAGGGTTGTTCAAGTGTCAACAAATGTTTAACATGTCATATCTTCATACTTAACTTCCAATCGTTAAGTATAAGTCATCAAAGAAAACCAAATGGTTATACAGATGTTACAGATTAGAGTCCTAGATGTACAACCCAGCTCAGATTCATGGGGAGATTTCTTGACTCCTTAACTGTCAGAGTTGAGATTCACAGCTTACGAAAGTATTGCTAAACTGTGCTGTGTTTGAGTATAATTTTCAAACATATGAAATCATTACTCTAGTGCAGATATAAAATGAAAGGTTCTTTTCACATAGTAATCAGTGAAGGAGCCAGTAAGCTGGTTAGTAAGGTCCAAAGCCCTTGAGCACTTACGTGTATATATGCTATTGGATAAGACAATGTTAGAATAAGATTGCTACGTTACATATAAAACCGGTGTCCGCCCAATGAAACCATAGACCACAACCGCTGAGTTAACTGAACGCACAGAAATTACTTGTGTCTCTACCAGGAAAAATCTACAAGCTAATCTTTGCTTCTGCAGAGGAAAATTGTCCAGACGATAAAATCAAGTCCAGCGCTGCACTGAAAGAGTAGCCAGATCTTTTGTTTATTCCCAAGTTTCAGATAAGTTTTCTGACTACTTATTTGTAGAGATTGTGTGTCTGGGTTTTTTAAATATTCAACTAACTTATTTTACCATGTTCCTAACCCTATGCACCAAAGGATGAGAAGTGTCCACATCACAGCGACATCAATAACCCAAAATGATAAGTGTTGCTTTCAGAGAATTTAATCAAGATTCATCCATTCAACACATGTTTCTTAGTAATAATAATAATAACAATACTAGTAACAGGTAGCTTTTTTAAGCTTTATTTTATACCCGAGGACGGTTGATTTACAATGTCGTGTTGGTTTCAGCTGTACAGCCAAGTCATGCAGATCCTCCTGTGTTCCAGATACCATGCTTCACCTCTGTTATCTCGTTTGCAAAACTCTATGGAAGAGCTACTGTTGTGATCTTCACGGATTTTATTCATACCTGGTAAGTGGTGGAGCTGAAACACAAACCAACATCTGTGGGGAGGTGGGGAGCAGAATCCACATCCCTAAAACCCACAGAGTGTCTCCTACGTACACGGATGGTGATTGATAGACACAGCTCCTGCCTTCAAGGAGCTGCAAGTCAAGCGCAGGAGGTGAACGAACTGTTAATAGAAGATGCAAGCGCTTTGATGTGCTGAGTACAGATAAGAGGGTGCAAGGCGTATCTTGGAAGGACACTGAACCCAATTTGGGGGCCATGAGAGGCTTTGTAAGGGGATGTTGTTATAAGTATCATTTAGTTTGGTAATGTGACTTGATTTTATTGCTGTTTGTTTTCTACGCTCATCAAGCCCACCATAACTAAACCCCAAATTGCAACCCATTACCAGCTTATCTCCTTTATTTATCCCTTAACTGCAAAAGAAGATAAGAGGGACTTCTCTGGCGGTCCAGTGGTTAAGACTCCACGCTCCCAATGCAGGGGGCATGGGTTCCATCCCTGGTGGGGAACTAAGATCCCGCATGCCACGAGGCTCAGCCAAAAATTCTACAGCTGTGCAGTTTATGTCTCAAATTATTCATGTTCTTGTCCTCAAACTGAGCAGAGGAAGAGGAAAAAAATTCCAAGGTGAGGTCCCGAGTAACTGTGGCTGGTGACCACAGTCAAACCCCAGCCTCCAACAGTGGCCCGGGGACGTGATGGGCTCCAATGTAGGGAACCTGTTTTTTTTACCTCGAACTCTTGTTTTTGAGTCAGAAGCCACATCCATTGTCATTTATTTCTGTATTTGTTTCTCTTACCATTTTCTTTAACGTATTCATTTATATAAAGCCCCATAGGCTCTCAGTGGTAAACTCTCATCTCCAAGACAAATGGTGATGTGTGCTGTAAACCAACAGATCGATAATAAATACCCAGCTTAATGCTATAAAGTGGCTTCTTTGTGATTGAGTGACACAGCGTTTTAGCAGCTATTGAGATAAAACATGGTTACAGGTCTAGTTCCTAACCATCTCCACAGCACCTCTTACTTATCTCAATGACATGTCATTTCACCTGCACTTGGACGTGGCCATCTCCACCATTAGACCATGAGCTCTCTGGAAGTAGGAAACCTTTCCTATATTTCTTCCTATATTGGTCAGCCTGGTGCAGAGAGGCAGAGAAGATGCTCAGTCAGTGAATATGAACTCCACGTGCGGTCCATGCGGACGGGGACCCTTCCTGCCTTACTGCCTGCTGTATCTTCCATACGAGTTCAGACCTTGCACACAGCAAGACCTCAGATACGTTATTTGTTGAATGAATGAACATGTTAATTAAGAGATGCATACATTCAGCTTTTTTCACTCATTTAAGCTTATTGTCAGTATTAAAATATCCAAATAGAAATCTAACAAAATAAATGGCCCCTTGGGAATTTTGCCCACGGATTGCCAAACATCTGCATGGTGGATATATCTAGATATTTGCTATTATGAATGAGAATGACTGAACGGTAGACTTCCCTGGCTATCTTGATGTGGGTAGGTACAATCTTTTCCTTTGTGAGCAGTAGTTGTTAGCCCTCCTCTATATAAAACTAAAAAAAAAGGATTTCTAATCTAGCTCCTTTCTAGATGAGAGCTCTTCTGTGCTGGGGAAGTCAGCGTGCTGAATGCACATGATTTCTCTGCTTTCCTTTCTTAGCTAAAATATCCTTCTACGCTGGGAAATGACCTGAAATTTCAGCTCGTAATTCGCCTCTCAGAACTTTGTGTCACCAGGGGTGACTGTGGCCTGGTTTCATGCCTTTAAAGTACTTTTGATCAGAAATGTTCATATGCCCTTTTGTACCACTGCAAAAGCAACGTGCTTTCACCCTTGGGAAACAATAACAAAAGTAAGTGGGAAAAAGTAGAGTCTCTTCAGCTATAAAAACGTGCATTTTTACATTTTCATATAGTAAAAACTTGCTTATTAGATACTATAGCAGGTATATTTTATTAACTAGCAGGTCAATAAAAGCACTATAAAGCAATGACAGATATTCAAACCTGTAATAGACTAGAGACATTAAGAAATTTAAAGTACCTGAGAATCATAGAAAAATATGTTATTATAGAATTGTTCAGGCAAACACTGTTTTAGCCAAAGTCTCAAGTTTCTCAAATGATTTATAGTAAACACTACTGTATATGTGTATATAATGCCAACCAAAACGCTTTTGTCTTATGCCAGGAATCTGTTCTCTGGTCTGCCAGAATGTTCTGATGAATGAAGCATATAATACTAGTCTATACAGATAATCAGAATTGGTTTTATGTGTGGTAAATGCTAAAATGTTTGGGTTCTGGTGAAAAAAAAATCCTGTGTTCATCTTGCCAAGAAGTTCTTTACCCATCAGGAATGTTTCAGGAAAATCTAGAGCCTAGATCTCTTATTCTTTTGCATTTAGTTACTGACTATTTTTGATAAGATCCTTTCGACTCTGAGCTTGCTTTATGGAGCTGTTCCAAAACTGTTCTCTTTATAAGGGAAATTTTCCTTTGCCAACATTAAACCAAATCTAGACTTTAGCTTGGTTACTATCTTATATATTTGGACAGAGGATTATAATGGGACCAAAAGCAAAGGCATCTACAGATACTGTTTCCAAATATACCGTTTCCAGCATCAGTGCTGTGAGCTAAATGCAGCAAAGAAGCAGTGGTTGCTCCATTGCTAGGGCAAAGGAGTTGTAACAACCTTGTGGGTTTTTTACTGTTGTTGCTTTTTTCTCCTAAACCTCCTTCCTTGAGAATTAAACAAAAAAACACTTATGTCATCAGGGTTGTTCAAGTGTCAACAAATGTTTAACATGTCATATCTTCATACTTAACTTCCAATCGTTAAGTATAAGTCATCAAAGAAAACCAAATGGTTATACAGATGTTACAGATTAGAGTCCTAGATGTACAACCCAGCTCAGATTCATGGGGAGATTTCTTGACTCCTTAACTGTCAGAGTTGAGATTCACAGCTTACGAAAGTATTGCTAAACTGTGCTGTGTTTGAGTATAATTTTCAAACATATGAAATCATTACTCTAGTGCAGATATAAAATGAAAGGTTCTTTTCACATAGTAATCAGTGAAGGAGCCAGTAAGCTGGTTAGTAAGGTCCAAAGCCCTTGAGCACTTACGTGTATATATGCTATTGGATAAGACAATGTTAGAATAAGATTGCTACGTTACATATAAAACCGGTGTCCGCCCAATGAAACCATAGACCACAACCGCTGAGTTAACTGAACGCACAGAAATTACTTGTGTCTCTACCAGGAAAAATCTACAAGCTAATCTTTGCTTCTGCAGAGGAAAATTGTCCAGACGATAAAATCAAGTCCAGCGCTGCACTGAAAGAGTAGCCAGATCTTTTGTTTATTCCCAAGTTTCAGATAAGTTTTCTGACTACTTATTTGTAGAGATTGTGTGTCTGGGTTTTTTAAATATTCAACTAACTTATTTTACCATGTTCCTAACCCTATGCACCAAAGGATGAGAAGTGTCCACATCACAGCGACATCAATAACCCAAAATGATAAGTGTTGCTTTCAGAGAATTTAATCAAGATTCATCCATTCAACACATGTTTCTTAGTAATAATAATAATAACAATACTAGTAACAGGTAGCTTTTTTAAGCTTTATTTTATACCCGAGGACGGTTGATTTACAATGTCGTGTTGGTTTCAGCTGTACAGCCAAGTCATGCAGATCCTCCTGTGTTCCAGATACCATGCTTCACCTCTGTTATCTCGTTTGCAAAACTCTATGGAAGAGCTACTGTTGTGATCTTCACGGATTTTATTCATACCTGGTAAGTGGTGGAGCTGAAACACAAACCAACATCTGTGGGGAGGTGGGGAGCAGAATCCACATCCCTAAAACCCACAGAGTGTCTCCTACGTACACGGATGGTGATTGATAGACACAGCTCCTGCCTTCAAGGAGCTGCAAGTCAAGCGCAGGAGGTGAACGAACTGTTAATAGAAGATGCAAGCGCTTTGATGTGCTGAGTACAGATAAGAGGGTGCAAGGCGTATCTTGGAAGGACACTGAACCCAATTTGGGGGCCATGAGAGGCTTTGTAAGGGGATGTTGTTATAAGTATCATTTAGTTTGGTAATGTGACTTGATTTTATTGCTGTTTGTTTTCTACGCTCATCAAGCCCACCATAACTAAACCCCAAATTGCAACCCATTACCAGCTTATCTCCTTTATTTATCCCTTAACTGCAAAAGAAGATAAGAGGGACTTCTCTGGCGGTCCAGTGGTTAAGACTCCACGCTCCCAATGCAGGGGGCATGGGTTCCATCCCTGGTGGGGAACTAAGATCCCGCATGCCACGAGGCTCAGCCAAAAAAAAAAAAAAAATGTGAATAAGCACCCAGGTCTTGTAAAGGACCATTATTTTCATGTTATAATATAAAACCTTTTAATTTTTCAAATAAAAATTGATCATTGTAATACTTTGAATTTTAACCCCTAACAAGTTTTGGAAATGGATTATTAGACATTCCGTTTATATACTAATATCATCTTAAATTTCATAATATGGACCAGTATATCTTAGATTTTTAAAAGGAGAGAGATATCAGTTCAGAAATCACATTCAGCCCCAATGTGCATCTAAGGTACACACCCAGCAAGATTTTCTAATCTCTCTAGATCCTAATACTTTCAATTCAGAGTTTTCCTTGAGATTCTTTTCACGGAATCTTCATGATAACACTTAAGCCTTCCCAGCATCTGTTAAAGTACTGGTCTCTCTGCATTTCTACTGGTCTCTCTGTATTCCTGGCCTCTTTGTGCCACCTAGTGAACATTTACAAAGTTTTCATAGAGAAGGAAATCCAGGAAGCTTCCACTGAAGATATGAAATTTAATAATATTTAAGGCATATAATCTTTTTAAAAAGCCATTTATCTTTGCTATTACTGAATAAATATGCCCTTTCCATAAAATTCATAGTCTCACAAATAAAGGTTTTATGAAACCTAAATAAACAGAAAATAATGTTGAAGTATTACAAAGGGGTTTTACCTTTATGAAAGAGCATTTCCATTACTTTTTACTTTTCTTCTTAAAGAGTTTTCTTAATATTCACACTCCATGTTTTTGTCTGTCATTCCCTTTACATGAATGCATAGCAATTTCAAATAAGATAAATTTCAGTTCTTTGCTTAACTGGGGAAGAATTTCTCATTTAGATTTTTCTCACGTTCCTAGTATTTACCCAGATGAGTTGAAAACTTTTACTCACACAAAAACCTGCGCACAGATATTTACAGTAGTTTTATCCATAATTGCTAAAACCTGGAAGCAACCAAGATGTCGACAGTTCAGTAGGTGAATGGATTAACAAACTATGGTACATCTAGGCACTGGAATATCGTTCAGCACAAAAAGATATCAGCTTTCGGGGGAAATCGTGGTGGTCCAGTGTGTTTAGAACTCGGCAGTTTCACTGTTGGAACCAGGGTTCAATCTCTGGTCAGGGAATTAAGATCCCGCAAGCCATGTGGCACGGCCATGGAGGAAACTTAAACGCGCATTACTAACTGAAGGAGCCGGTATAAAAAGGCGACACACTGTGTGATTTTACCTATATGACATTCTAAAAAGGCAAAACTACGGAGACAGTAGAAAGATCAGTGGTTGCCAGCGTTTGGGGGGTGATTCTATAATGGTGGAAACATGTCATTACACATTTGTCCAAACCCATAAAATGTACACCACCAAGAGTGAACCATATGTAATGTCAGTGATGTGTATGTAAGTGCAGATCCTTCGAGGATCTCCAGGGAAATTGTTGCTTTCTCAGTACAGGTGCGACCTCTTCCTCTTTCTCTTTTCTTTCGTCCTGAAAGGAAGAAAGAAAAGAGGACGGCATTGGGGCAGCCACCTTGTGACGATGAAGTGGCAAGACAACAGCATATGCTAGGAATGGTGCAGGGAAGGGTTTAAAGGACCCCGGGACATTCACAGCATCATGGAATCATTGCATCAACTCTGAACTGCCGACTCCAGACTTATCAGAAAAATTGCCGTCCATAAAAGGAGTTATATGGAGACAAATGTTACTCACTTAGTTATCACTTATTAATTACTAATAGGCTAATCTATCTTATGGTTAATTACCAGGTTTATCAACATTCACATAGCAGAACTAAGAAGGTTATGTTTAAATTGACTGTATTTGGAAAAATCCAAATGTTTGAGATAACATAAAAATGATATCCAAGTATAGCTATTGTTAAATAAAAATCCTGGTGTTTAAATCCTGTAGACATAAGCATAGAATGAAAATTTAAATTTCCTAGTAATTGTATCCAAACATATTCTCAAACTCCAAAGTATACAGAAGATTAACATAATGACTTGACCTTTTCAAGCCAGAGTTATCTTAATTGTGGATATCTAAGAATAACTCTATGACTATCAACATTTTTAATTTGGGGGGTTGAACTTTGTAATTTTTGATTTACTGTATCAGACATAGTTCCATAGTCCTAAGAAGATTTTCTGTTCTGAAAGAAACCTGGTGAAATTTCTTATATCAAAGATCCAATGGACTTGAAAAATTCTTTATTTTTTTTTTCTTACAAAAATTATCTCAGTGCTCCCTCTGGTGGCTTTTCTCAAAAATAGACTTTCATCTGCTCTGAATTTAAATTGTTTTCAGGACTCAAAATTTCAAAGAAAATTTACCAAAACTCTAAACGATTGATATGAAAATTGGTATGAATGATAAAAGATGCAGTGAAGCTCCCCGAACCCTAACTGCCTGGATTTAAAGCTACTCAGTCATTTATCCCTCCATTCAAAAACATTCATTGAGTACCTGCTGTTAAAGATAAACTGAGGCATATTAAAAAATGTTAAGAGTTTATTTGAGAAAAAATCCGCTAGAATCAGGCAGCACCAAACCAGGAGTGGTTAGGACCCTCCCACCCACAGAAAAGACACGGAAACAAAGCAAGGAAGTTACTCGTTTGGTTGTATAAGAGGTTACCTTCTTGGGAAAGGTGAGCTGTGATTGTTTGTCTTTAGGGTTTGATTTCAAGACCTTGAGGCATTTACAGGCTTAGGTTTGGGTTCGCTCCTTTCAGGATGCTAAGGTACCAGAGCCATCCCAGTCTCATGGCCTCGTTCGTTTAATTTAACCCCATTATGTGACAGATTCCATTTTACGTGTATCACAGATTCAGGTAACTGGGAAGCACAAGCCTGCCCTCAGGGTGCTCTCACTCCAGTGGGGATGGCAGACAACAGTCAGGGAAATAAAGAAATAAAATACCTAGAAATTGTAACAGAAACAAACAGGGAGTCGAAATAGAGAACAGCAGTAAGTAGTAGGGCAAGATCTTCTGAGGGGACAAAGTCTGAGGACGAGGAGGAATTGGCCAGGTGAGAGCTGGCTGACATCGCTGGCGAGCAAAGAGCAGGTGCAAAGGCACCGCACAGAGAAGGGCTGGGGGGTGAGGGCAGCGCTGCAGGGCTGGGGGGTGAGGGCAGCGCTGCAGGGCTGGGTGAGCAGAGTGGAACCATGCGGTCCCCCAGAATACAGCAAGGAATCTGGATTTCATCCGAACTGTGATGAAAAGCTACTTAAGAGGCATATTCAGGGCAGTGAACGGAACAATTTACCTTTTCATAGCATCAGTCTTGCTGCTACGTGGATGGAAAGTGAATCAGAGAGAAGTCAGAGTGAAGTCAGGACATTGGTTACAGGGCATTTTCAGGAAAGGGGAGTGGCTTGTGCTAGGGTGACTTCAGGGAGGAGGGAGAGAGAGCGGGAGGGAGAGAGGAAGAGGGAAAAAGAGAGGGAGAGAGACAGGGGGCAAGTGCAGAGCCCTGAGTCCTTATTCAAGATCTACTTTAAAGGCAGAACCAAAGCTGATAAACTGGACACAGATGCAGGAAAAGGGAAAGAAACTGAGAACAAACCTCCAGAAGGGGCGAGGTGTGGATTGGGGGGGGAGGGGCAGAGGTTTGGGTGAAGCACAAATGTTCTCCTGGGGCTTGTTCACATAAGGCTGCTCTGAGACATCTGAGTACAGTCGGTGGGGAGCAGTTAGACAAACAAGTCTGAAGATCAGAGGAAATGTTTCCTGGACAGGAAATCTGATCATTGTCTCCTGTAGACAGCGTATATATGGGTCTTGTTTTTGTATCCATTCAGCGAGCCTGTGTCTTTTGGTTGGAACATTTAGTCCATTCACATTTAAGGTAATTATCGATATGTATGCTTCTATGACCATTTTCTGAATTGTTATGGGTTTGTTTTTGTAGGTCCTTTTCTTCTCTTGTGTTTCCCACTTAGAGAAGTTCTTCAGCATTTGTTGTAGAGCTGGTTTGGTGGTGCTGAATTCTCTTAGCTTTTGCTTGTCTGTAAAGCTTTTGATTTCTCCATTGAATCTGAATGAGATCCTTGCTGGCTAGAGTAATCTTGGTTGTAGGTTCTTCCCTTTCATCACTTTAAGTATATCATGCCACTCCCTTCTGGCTTGTAGAGTTTCTGCTGCGAAATCAGCTGTTAACCTTATGGGAGTTCCCTTGTATGTTATTTGTTGTTTTTCCCTTGTTGCTTTCAATAATTTTTCCTTGTCTTTAATCTGTCAGTTTGATTACTATGTGTCTCGGCGTGTTTCTCCTTGGGTTTATCCTGCCTGGGACTCTCTGTGCTTCCTGGACTTGGGTGGCTATTTTCTTTCCCATGTTAGGGAAGTTTTCGACTATAATATCTTCAGATATTTTCTTGGGTCCTTTCTTGGTTTTTCTCTGTTAACCAGAAGTTAGTCAAATGTCTGATTAAATTACAGTTAAACATGCCACAGTGATGCTGTGTACAGTATGTGTGTATGCACACATGTGTGTATATGTTATAGTGTACATCATGTGCGAATGCAGTATGTGTGTATATGTTACAGTACACGGTGTGTATGTATGCACACATGTGTATATACATGGTAGAGTGCACTGTATATGCACACATGTATGTATATGTTATAGTGTACATCATGTGTGAATGCAATGTGTGTATATGTTACAGTACACGGTGTGTATGTATGCACACATGTGTATATACATGTTAGAGTGCACTGTGTATGCACACATGTGTGTATATGTTATAGTGTACATCATGTGTGAATGCAATGTGTGTATATGTTACAGTACACGGTGTGTATGTATGCACACATGTGTATATACATGTTAGAGTGCACTGTGTATGCACACATGTATGTATAAGTTACAGTGCACAGGGTCACGCAGCACTTAATGTCAGGTTGTCCTGTCATTAGTCATGCTAAATTTGATTCCTTGATAATACCACCAGATTCCTCCTTTATACTTGTATATCTTCTATCCTTGAAATTAGCAAGTAATCTTTTGAACGATATTTTGACATCAGACAAATATCCTTGTTCCCAATAAATCTTCCACCTGATAATTTTGTTATCTATTGATAAACCTTGCTTGAGTCAATTATTACAAAGTGGTTCATATTCTAACTGTAAAATGGTGATTTTTTTTTCTAATTCTGTCATTTCTTGTGCATTTATTAGCTGTCATTCTCTGCACAGAAGAGTTTATGGCAGCTTTTTTTTTCATCATTGCAGAATGATTGAGTGCCGTAAACACTGTAAGTAGAAGGTGAATGTAGCGAATTCAGGAATGAAGGGAACAGCCTTTGAGAAGGTGGAAGGAAGGGATCGGCAGCAATGGGACGCACTCCTTCACGTGACGGGACGGAGGAGGGAAGGTGTGGGGCTTAGAGGCTTGGATGTGAGGTCAGAAAATAAATCCACTCCTAGCCACACCCTAAGGAAATGATAAAAAATAAAACATACACGAACATGAAAATGCCATATAGTAATAAAAAATTATTTAAAATAAGAATAGTAGGGCTTCCCTGGTGGCGCAGTGGTTGAGCGTCCGCCTGCCGATGCAGGGGACACGGGTTCGTGCCCCGGTCCGGGAGGATCCCACGGCCCGTGAGCCATGGCCGCTGAGCCTGCACGTCCAGAGCCTGTGCTCCGCAACGGGAGAGGCCACAACAGTGAGAGGCCGGCGTACCGCCAAAAAAAAAAAAGAAAAAGAAATGAAAAAGGAACAGCAATAGAGGAATGGCAAAGACTCTATTTCCACTCTCTATAGAATATTATGTCATTAAAAATTATAATTAGGAGACCTATAGGAAGATAGGAACCCAGCAAGTAAAAAAACAAAAAAAAAATCAATTCTTTTAGCTTGAAGTTTTCTGATTAAAAAAAAATAAAGCTAGTACAGCTGCCACTGCAAAGCCTGATGTTCTGCATAAATCATCCTTAAGGGGACAGGCAAGTCCTCTCTTTACAAATGCTTTAAACAAGTAGGTTTATTTTATCAATGTGGCCCCTCCCAGTGAGAGTAACAAATAAAATTCATGAACTATTATTCATAAAGAGAGTGTTTAATTTGAAGAATGTTATATTTCAATATACTAACGGCAGGTGGGGGAGAAAAGCACTTTGAAGTATGCCAGCAGGCCAAAGAAATAATTCTTATGTGATTTTTTTTAAAAGCTCTACTGTCAAGAGATGTCTCTGCCCTGGGAAGCCGAAATAATCAATACTTTGATATTTTAAAACTATTATTAGTTACTCAAATGATTCTAGTTTATTATTGTAAAATATAACTTAAACAATGATCCGGCAAGAAAAAGTGAAAGCTTCTGAATGAGATCAATTAAAAGCAGGCCCAAATCAGTTATTTATGTAATGACAGGTGAGCAAACAAAATCTTGTCTGGTATGTCAGCTTTCACTTCAATAAGGTCACATATCCCAGTGATATAAGACGACAAGCATTTGTTCTCCACGGGGACATGTCAGCTGAGGGGTATGCTGTTGCCAGGAGCCCCTCAGGGAACCTGGCTTCATGGGTCTCAAAGGCAGCCTGGCAGTATCTGAATAGCCCTGCCGCGCCAGCTGTGCTGGGTACGTGGTGGTGCCGAATCCCACAGAGACTCAGCTCTCTTCGCGTGGGTTATGCTTTCTCGACGGACTGCATGTAGGTATCTCCAGATACCAGAATGCTTGTTGTCAGAGAAAACTAGGATTTTTTATTGCTTTTCATTCCAGACGTTCTGTGACATTTGGATGACATATCTACTTTTATACACTAAGCTTCTTCCAAGGAACTGATTTCTTACTGAGTTCCTCTCAAGAAGCAGGTTTACTAAAATTTCATCAACCTGTTATACACACACACACACACACACACACACACACACACACGTGTGTGTATATACATACCCATAGGACACATATGTCTACACACATAGAGTGCAGTTTAAGGTGATGGCGTTCATGCGTATTCTTGTTATTTTCTCTTAAGCCCCTGTTATGACAGTAGGGGAGTAATTTTTAAATGCACAAAGAGAGCTGGATCAAGGGCGGCAGAGACGAGACGTCAGCAGGTTGGAAAGGGCAGGTTCCAGGCAGCAGATGGGAGAAGTGACAACGGGGGCGAGGCGGGCTCCATCCCAGCTGAACTGCC
Organism: Neophocaena asiaeorientalis asiaeorientalis; assembly: GCF_003031525.2. Taxonomy (NCBI): domain Eukaryota; kingdom Metazoa; phylum Chordata; class Mammalia; order Artiodactyla; family Phocoenidae; genus Neophocaena; species Neophocaena asiaeorientalis. Next base: position 2,850,566 of record NW_020173037.1, on the reverse strand, counting down.
TCCAAAGCCCCCGAGAGGCCCCAAGCCCCTGGGAGCCGGGGCAGCTGCAGGGTCCCACACGGGGGCTGGAAGCGTACAAGGAGAGCTGGGGTGCCACATCTGACGCCCGCAGCTGGGTGACTCCCCTCCCCCACCCCATGGGGGGCAGAAGTTCTTGCTCTGGAGAAACTGGACCCAGGTGTGTGCTGGACACAGGGAACCAGGCAGGAGAAGACAGGAACCAAGTGTAGGAACAAAAATAGGGAGATGGAGTAAAGTCTGAAAAGAGAATGAGGGAAGAGACCCTTTGAACACAACTAGCGTCCAGAAGCGCCAACAGCGCCCCTCCCCCCAAATCTCATAATCATCATGTCTAAGAGCAACGAATTAAACCACTGAGGTGTAAACCTGGCAACCTCTGTCCCTGCCCGGAGGGATTTCCCAAAAGAGAAATCCTGTTCTGGCGGGTGGGAGACATGCAGCTCATCCACGCTGACGTTTCTCGGAGATGCCATTTTCACTTTCCCTCCCTTTCCCCATCTTTTTCTTTTCTTTTTAATTGATGTGATATGATGTCTTTGTGTAACCTTGTGAGATACGGTACAAATAAATGTAACTTGCCCTAATTTTAAGGACAGTATCATCCATTGCAAAACTCTGTTCTGTATAAATAGAAGTGCCATTAACATTCTGTTCTACTTAAATGGCGCACCTGGGCCACAGGTCCTTACGCACAAAGCACGCAGATTACAACGTACCTGGTGCATTGCGGTTGAACACTACGTGCAGCCAGCCCTGGCCCAGGGAATGTTGTTCTCATATAAACTTTAACAGCACCATACACTTTACTGAGTTAGGATTCAAGTTTTGTTATTAAAACTTGTCTTCCCTTTGTAACACGTGATGGAGTACTAGTAGGTATATCTTGCTTGATCCATGTTTTCTATGGTCTAATAATTTCAAATTATACATTGCAACCAATTTCATCTCTGCTGGAATGGCATGAGACAATGCCTAGAATAGGAACCAAATGGGCTCTGATTGGTCTTGATTGGTCTTTGTGGTCCTCGCCAAAATGACCCACTTCCTGTACCTCACTTTGTATATAAAATGGGAACCAAAGTGGAGACCCGAAGCCATCCTAGTAAAAGAGCATTAAGGGGAGCGTCCTTCGATGTCTTCCTCAGGTGGATAAGCGGAGGTCATGGCCATGGAGGAGGAACATTGTTTGCTGTTGTTTTCCCAGCATGCTGCTGAGGAAAGGAGAGCTTTCTGGGTCTTTCGAGGGTCTTTTTGGTGAGACTCTCTACCTTGCACACGTGTGTGCCACGTCTGTGCATTCTGTTAGCTGAAATAGTAATGTGTGTGCTGGCAACTCAAGCAGTTTCTCTTCCCTTCTCACTCTCCACACAAGCTGCTCAAAATTTCAAGAAATGAATACGATAAAAAGCTTATTATCCTTTTTCCGTCCAGCGTATGTACTAGGGTTTTTGTGCTAATCAGCAGTTTGACATCATTTTCACAATCAACCAAAATAAGGGTGGGGGGATTTCATTCTTAACCTTATCCTGTCAAGTACTTCTATTTATGCATTGCTTATCCATTAGGTAAGTTTTCCCTGAAGTCAGTATTTTTAAAACTAATGATGTGTTGGGACCTCCCTGGTAGTGCAGTGGTTAAGAATTCACCTGCCAATGCAGAGGACATGGGTTCGAGCCCTGGTCCGGGAAGATCCCACATGCCGTGGGGCAACTAAGTCCGTGTGACACAACTACTGAGCCTGTGCTCTAGAGCCTGCGAGCCACAACTACTGAGCCCACGTGCCACAACTACTGAAGCCCGCGCACTTAGAGCAAGTGCTCTGTGACAAGAGAAGCCACCGCAATGAGAAGCCCACGCACCGCAATGAAGAGTAGCCCCCGCTCGCCACAACTAGAGAAAGCCCGTGCGCAGCAACGAAGACCCAACGCAGCCAAAAATAAATAAATAAAATGAATAAATTTATAATAAAATAAAATTAATGATGCATAAATACTAAGGTGACTGAATTATGGATCCCATGTTCTCAGGAAATAGAATATTCACTCTTCACACAGACTGTTTCATCTTTTATTTTAAACAGAGCTTCTGTGCAAGGGACTAGCAGGGTTTCTGCATTTCTCAAGAGAACGCCTAAGCACATCCATTATATAACTGTACTAAGTTAAGTAAAACCAAATGGACATTTAAAAATACCAGAAGTGGGATAACCAAACAACACGGTTTACAGGAAGACTGCAAAAATCAAACACAGAGTTAAAAGCTTTGCAATGCAATGATGTAAATAAATTCTACTTTGGCATGGCTATCGGCGTATTTATTCTACCTAGTACCCAGGTCCTAAGAAGGAAGTCTAAGACGTACAATCTGGGTTTCTACATGCTAATAAGAAGGCAACAACCTAGAAGTAATGATACAGCAGTCTATCCAATAATTTAGAAAGCCAGGAGGAAACTGAAGTACTGGGTCCCATTTAATCACACACGCACACTAGGATACCAATCCACGCCTTGCTGGGTGGACAACGCAGCCATGTCAGTCCTGTGTTTTTCCAGCAGTCTTCTCGGTAGATTCCAAGACAGCCAGGCTGACCTGTGGGAGGGATGATGCCGTGGACAGGTGGATCACATGGCTCTCCCCCGATCTGTGTTCAGAAGATGTCAAAGTAGAGCCACGGAGTTTACGAAGGCAGATGAGGCTTCAAATCCAGATTATCACCCTCGTCTGTGTTTGCGGCCAAATATGCACTTTACTCTCCGTCCGTTACCTTAGAGGATGTGGTAGTTACACTAAGCTTACATTTTTTATTTTGAAAATATATGGAGGATTCACAAAATAATTTTGTGAGTCATAAAGAAAATCAATGGAGCGTTTCCAAGAAATTGGAAGATACTAAAATGAATTCCAAGAGGCCTCTGAAGCCCACCAGCAGAGAACTGTTCAAACACCATGATGTACATCATTCAAAATGCACTGGAGATGGAAAACCATGTTTTGAAAATTTTGCTATTATTTGTCACCCAAGGTGGGTTTCTAAATTTACGTTTTCTAAACTGATAGCTATGAATTGTCGCATTGTTCCTAATTACTCTGAGAGCTAAGGAAGCAGTTCTTATTCATGAAAATCGGCAAGGGGGTTAGCGTCTCCCTTGGGAAAAGCCCAGGGAGAGTTTTCCCTTTTCATTTATCTTGTTAGAAGTATTCGGAAGCTAAGTAACTGAGAATGTGGTTAGTGGCCGTCAAACTCGGTAAACAAGTTCTGCCAGCGACACGCATAATTCGTATCACACATAACACTGAGCCTGGGAAACAAGTACTTTGAGAAATTTTCATTCCTGTTTGGAATTTATCCCAAAGGGAAAAAAATATCTTTTCAAACACTCATTAATGACTGTAGTCTGGTTAAAGCTCTGCCCTCAGGTCTGAAGAGTAAACTGCAGATGGCTGGGCAAAGCCAATGTCAGTCCTCTCTCTTAATCCACTTTTGTCTCCCAGAAGTACAGATAAAATATAGGGTGCTGTCTGGTCTCCCCTGTGAGACCACACATCTCCCAGTTGCCGTCTGGGACGAAGAAATAAAGTACAAGTAATCCACAGTTCCCTGTGGAAAGGGAACCAGGAGAGGTTATCGTGAGGGCGTCGGTCATTTCAGCTCCCTGGGTCCCCTGAGGCGAAGAGGAATATGAGGAAGAGGGGGACGGAGGGATGCATACGCATCTCCTCATCTCATTAACTCGCCCAAAACGTGTGAGATTAGGGCACGTGAAGTTCTCGGTCTTCAAAAGCAATATGCACACTAAGAATTGCAACGAACTGCTCCAAGCTGTACTAGGTCGACGGGGGCACAGGGGCGTTGGTGTGTGTGTGGGGGGGAGTGGAGCCCTCTGGAGAGAGAAGCGATGACAAGTAACCCAGCCACGGAAAGAGCGGTTTCGCAGGTACGCTCACCTGCACACCCAGCGCTGTTTTTAGATGCTCGGCTCCCGCAGCTGGCTCCGCCAGGGGGCGCCGCAACCCGGCCGGGGATCCGACTCCAGGCCCTTCCCGAGCCCGGCGGCCGGGTCCCCGCAGGGACAGCGTGGGTGGGAAAGCGGAAAGGCAAAGAAAGAAGAGGCTGGGACAGGAAGGGGGTTGTCACCGTTCTTATCACTGCTGTGTAGGCATCACAGCCAATTTCCATCCTCCTGCATCCCAAGCCCCGGCCTCTGCTAGACGCGCGCACGCGTAGACGCGCGCGTACACACACACACTCACACACACACACACACTTACACACTCACTCCTGACCCGCCACCCGAGCTGTCTTCCCCGGCAAAGGCTCGGGCGGCCTTAGCATCTCTCCCCTCGCACCTCCGCGGCGTGGGAGCGCCGAGGGCTCCACGAAGAGCCGGGCTGCGGACGGCTGGGGCGGGAGGCGGCGGGAACCGGATGAGGGTCTCTGCAGTACTGCCCCCTTTTCTCCCCTTCCTCCCCTCCGTGTCAAGCTCGGGGGTCGCCTCGGCGCCCTTGGGCCTTAGGGAGAGGGAGAGGTCTGTGCGCTCTCCGCCGCCTCGGCCGGTCCCCATGTCCTGCGCGCCTCCGCACCACCTGGAGGGCTTGGCACACTGAAAGGGCGGGCGCAGCCAAAGCGCG
>NW_020173037.1:2765866-2845754 GCF_003031525.2 Neophocaena asiaeorientalis asiaeorientalis | reverse complement strand
CTCAGGGACCACCCTGAGCGCCGGGCCGCTGGCTCCCGGCGCGCCGGCTCAGGCGGCGGCGGCGCGACACGCCAGCAGCTGGCGGAGGCTCCTTCGGAAGCTGTCGTCCAGGAAGGCGTAGAGGAAGGGGTTGAGGCAGCTGTTGGCGTAGCTCAGGCTGGTGATGAAGTAGGAGACGGCGATGACCACCGGCGTCTGCGGGAGGTCGGTGGTGAGCGCCACCACGGTGCTCAGGTGGTAGGGCGTCCAGCAGAGCAGGCACACGGTCAGGATCGCCACCACCAGCACGGTCACCCGCTTCTTGGCGCGCTCCAGGGCCCTGGCGTGGTTGTCGAGGCGTATGGCGCGCAGCCGACACAGCAGCGTGGTGTAGAGGACGCAGATGGTGGACACGGGGATGGCGAAGCCGAGCACCAGCGTGTAGAGGCGGCTCGCGCGCCACCAGAAGGCCTCGGGCTGCGGGAAGACCAGCACACACTGGCGCCGGCCCTGCTCGTCGTCCAGCCGGGCGAAGATGGCGAAGGGCAGCACGACCAGCGTCACGACTCCCCACACGGCCAGGCTCACGGCGCGCGCGGCGCCGTACGTGCGGCCGGCCACCCGGCGCGACTCGGCCGTGGCCAGCACCACCAGGTAGCGGTCGGCGCTCATGACCGTGAGGAAGTACAGGCTGGAGAAGGTGTTGTACTGGTCGATGGCCACGACGAGCTTGCACATGAGCTCCCCGAAGGGCCAGCGCCGAAGCAGGAAGTCGGCGATGTTGATGGGCAGCACGAGCGTGAAGAGCTCGTCGGCCACGGCCAAGTTGAGGATAAACAGGTTGGTGACGGTCTTCATGCGGGGCGCCCGCAGCAGCACGAACAGCACGGCCGAGTTGCCCGCCAGCCCCACGGCGCAGATCACCGCGTACACGACGGGCACGGCCACGGCCAGAGGCGGCGGTAGCGGCGGCAGCGGGCCGGACGCGTTGGGGCAGCCGAGCGCGGGCGCGGGGCACGACGTGTTGGCGTGCTCCGGGCCCCAGGACGACGCGTTGTGCATCCTGGCCGGGGCCAGGGCCTCGGTCCCCTCGGCCGCCTCCCTGCGGGGCTCCGCGGTCCCGGGGACCCGACCCGCGCCGGGGCGCTCGCGGCCGCGCTCCGAGCCCGTCTCCGGCCTTCCCGGGGCGGCGCGCTCCCGCCGGCCTCTCAGCGCACGGGCGCCGCGGACGCCGGAGCCGCAGAGCGGAGCGGAGAACGCCGGCTAGGCTCGTCGACGACGGGCAGCGCCGAAGGGCGGTTCCGAGGCGAGGGGGCGGCTCGCCGCCCAACCTGCCCCACGTGATCGCTCTCTGCCACCTGTTTTTTGTTTTGTTTTGTCTTTTCCCGAGGTGGTAGATTCTTTTATTAATCTTCCATGGGAATCAGCCTCCATCACCTCTCCTTCTTGGGCTTTAGGTTCCCCATGTCTGAAATGAAGAGATTAGACCAAGTCAATTCTCAGTCTCTTCCAACTTGAACAACATCTAATCCTGTAACTATCTCGGTATCTCAGTTCCTGGTCAACACCTTTCTAGTTGAGGGCGGGGATTTAGGGTCCAGAGCTTGGAGGAGGCAGAGTTTTGTTCAAACAACCACTTTCTGCCACCTGTTGAACTCTTATTCTGACCCGCTGGCTCCAGCAAACGTTACCCTCAGGGGAAAAATACAAACCCACTGGCCCAGCTCTGGCCCCCGCCCGGCCCCCGGAGGCCCCGGTCACCCCAGCGAGCCCGGCAGCGGCCAGCTTCGGGGACCCGCGGTTCCGTGCGCCCCGGGTAAGAGTGGGAACTGAGAACGGCCTCGCCCGGAAATTAAGGACTAACTTTCTTCGTTCCGCCAGTGTGACCTCACTCCGTCTGAATTCATGAAAAGCGCTCCTGTTAAGAATTAAATGAAAGGAAAGCAAAGGTAAGGTGTTGCCGGGTCTATTTGAAAAGGAGCGCAAGGCAGTTAAGGCTCCCGTTCCAGTTTTTTTTAACACCGTACCCCCAGTGGGCTTATGTAATTTAAAATGTTAAGTTACATTCATATTGCAAGGCTATACAGAGGGAACGTGCACGCAGCCTTCAAATGCAAATCACCCGTTTTCTATGACTCTGGCCTCCACAAGTTTATAAGGTTGTTAGGAACACGTCATGGTCGACAATCTGAGATACTTAAGGCTTGCTTTCTGGAAAAAATATATTTATTTATAAATATATACATAAAGATAAAGTGTTTCCGATTCTGCCCTGAAGAGAACTACCCCGCGGTCGCGGCAATGTTGCCAAGGCCCCGCTCCGGGAGCCTCCAAGTCTTCCTCATTTAAGAGGACCTCACCTTGGGCACCTCATCTCTGAGGACCGAGTGAAATCAGCTCAGTATTATTTCCCTCGAATTCCTGTTTTCGTCCTCCACTTTCCTTTGGGAGAGCCAGCAAATTAAAGCACAGGGTTCTATCCTGCTTCCCTCCAAGAAATTTCCCTTTCGTGAGAGCAGGCAAAAGCCCAGATAAAGTGCATGTTTGATCCTTTATGAAGCCTTGGAAAAGGAGAGGGCTTGAGACACCGAGAAAGAGACCCAAAGGAGCCAGTGGAAGGAGCCTGGAAGGGGCGGCGGTACAAATGCTTTCCTTTACCCACTCAGTCCTCCTTTTACTAGAATCTGTATAATTTTGGCTTCCCTGCAGTTTCGTGCGTCGTGTGAATAACATGTCAAGAGAGTCAATGTCCATGAGCAAAAATATGTGAGAAAACACCATACGATGTTAAGTGAAACCAAAAAGAAAGATATATATACACATATAATATATATAATGTATATATAATACACACATGGATATACATATGCATATGTCTGTGCGTATGCATGTGTATATACATATATATGTATATATATACATATGTATGTAGTTGCTTAATTGGCAAACATTTGGAGACTTTGTAGCTTTTTAATTATTGATTTCTAGCTTAACTGCACGTGGACACAGTACAAATAGTACGATTTCAGTTCATTGGCGTTTGTTGAAACATTGCCCAATAAATAGTTCTCTAATTATTTTATGTTTACTTGAAAATAATGTGTGTTCTGCATTTGTTGGGTGCAGTTGTTGGGTGTAGACTATTGCAGCCTACAAACGTCAGCTAGTCAAATTTATTATTGTGTTGTTTAAATCTTCTCTCTGTCAGTATTTTTTATCTGATTGTTTTGTCAATTTTTGAGATAGATGTGTTAAAAAATATCCATCAATGATTGTGGATTTCTCTATGCTTCTCATTTTGTCAATTTTTACTACATAAGTTGTTGCTGTTTTATTCGATGCACACAGATTTAAGATTGTCATATTTTCCCATGAAGTGGACCCTTTCACCATTGTAAAATATTCTTCTTTAACTGGGCTACGACTACTTCTTGTACGTGGCCTCCTTTGTTTGATATTATTACAGCTACACCAGTTGTGTCTCTCTTAGTATTATCATGGAATACGTTTGGGATCTGAACTACTGTCCATCCATCAGTGAGTTGATTGTGACAGTTTATAATACAAATTTTGCAGTTGGAATTATTTGTATGTGCTTTATGGATTACCCTTTCATTAATGGTCTTGATTTTTTCTAAAGTCAGTTTTATATAGCTGTCATATACTGGGCATCATCTATGTGTCATAAATTATACTAGATGCAAGTAAAAGATGCAGAAAGAGGAACTTGCAGGCCAAAAGATACTTAAAGGATATATAAGGTTATCGTGATGTGTAAAACTTAAGTACTCTCTAAATACTTGAAAAGATTAAGAAGTGTTTGTTGTTGGGTCTTTTTAGAGCTAATGGTACTTTTAGTTTAGTTTGTTCTCCCCTTTAACAACAAAAATTTGGCCTCCATCCATAAGCAGAAGTGTCTCTGTGGAATCTGTGGAACGAAGCACCATACGCCAAGGGACCCAGAAGGAATCTCACCCAGTGGTGCATCAGGTGATAGGCAGACAGACTGTGGCACCAGCTGTGGAACCTACAGGACACTGAGCTGGTTCCAGCCCCTCTTGGCTGCTGCCTGGGAGCTTCTGCAGAACACTGACATGGGTGGTCACCTTCAGGCAAGAGAGCTTTTGCGGAAGTCAAGGTTTCCAGAGAAGCTCCAGTACTGCATTGGAGGGGAAAAAAAACACAAGCTTGGACACATCAGAGGGTAAAAGTAACAGCTTATCTTTGCTGGCATTACCCCACACCCAAGGCCGCACAGCTTAGGGCTAACCTAGATGGCCTGTGATTTCTCCCGTGAGGGAAAGGGAGAGCCAGTGAGTGAACTCCTGGCTCCCTGAGCTGTGAAGGATGCTGCCAGAGAGACTCATTTCTCTCCTGCAGCATCCAGAACACTAAAGAGGGAGAGCCATGATGGAGGAAGGAGCAGATGGAGAGTGGTGTACGAGATTCCCTGCTGACTCCATTCTGGACTCAGGAAGCCTGCCCACGAGATGCAGGGGAAATACCACCCACAGATCCCCACTCCCCAAGTGACCCCCAGGCAGCCCCACAGCTCCTAGCACTCTGCAGTGGGCTCCCTGTGCATACAGTGGGCTGAGCAAGCTCTGGTAGGTGGGGAGCACAGGCAGAAGGCAGGCCAGGGTCTGCAGGCAAAGGAGAGATCACACACGTGCTCTGTGTGCCACCTTCAGGGAAACGGCAGAGGCTACCAACAACCTGTCTGGTGCTCAGTAGGATTGAGAGAAGACACAGAAGCTTAAGACTTCTGCCATAAGAGGGGAGGGATCAAGAAATGAGAAGCAGGGGTATCCATACAAGGTCAGAGAAAGCCTCAGCATCTACAGCAGGACTGATGAAAGGAATTGCTGCCCTGAAGGCCACTTAGTAAACACTGGAGGAGGTGACTGCTGCTTCAAATTCGAATCCAACAACGCAAAACGCCAAAGAACATGAAAAATCAAAGAAACACGAAGTCACAAAAGGTCATGATAATCTTCTAGTAACTGAACCCAAAGACATGGAGATCTGTGATTTACTTGATAAAGAACTCAAAATAGCTGTTTTAAGTAAACTCCGTGCCCTACAAGACAACAGAGAAAGACGAATGAAATCAAGTAAACAATATGCAGTCAAAAGTGAACAAAAAGATTGAAATTTAACAAAGAGATAAAAACCATAAAAAGCAATCAACAGAAATTCTGGAGCTGAAAAATTCATGAATGGAATGAAAAATGGAATAGAGGACACTAAATAGAAGAATCAGTGAGATAGAGGATAGGAACTTTGAAATAACCCAGTCTGAGGAGAAAACTAAGAATGAAAGAGAGTAAAGAAAGCCAACATGATCTGTGGGACACCATCAGAAAAACTAGTATCTGAATTATTGAAGTTCCAGAAGAAAAGAGAATGAAGGGAGCAGAAAGGTTCTTTACAGAAAGAATGGCAGAGAACTTCCCAAACCTGGGGAGAGATTTGGACATTGCAGTCCACAAAGCTAATAGACCGCCCCATTATTTTAATCCAAACAGACTTTCCTCAAGACACATTGTAATAAAACTGCTGAAATTCAAAGACAAAGACCTTAACCAAGGAGGTGGAAGATCTTGAAAGCTACAAGACATTGATGAACGAATTTGAAGAAGACACAAATAAATGAATATCTCGTGTTCATATTCTAGAAGAATTAATTTTATTAAAATGTCCATACTACCCAAAGCCATCAATAGATTCAATGCAATCTCTATCAGGATTCCAATGGCATTTTTTACACAAGTGGAAACAGCAATCCTAACGTTCATATGGAATCACAAAGACCTCAAATAGCCAAAGCAATCCTGGGAAAGAAGAGCAAAGCAGGAGGTACTATACTTCCGGATTTCAAGCTATGTTACAAAACTGTATAATCAAAACAGTATGGTACTGGCATAAAAACAGACACATACACCAATAGAACAGAATTGAGAGCTTGGGCTCTCACACACATATGGTCAACTAATAATGGACAAGGGAACATAGACACTCAGTGGAAAAAAGATAGTTTCTTCAATAAATGGTGCTGAGAAAATTGAATATTCACATGTGAAAGAATAAAACTAGGTCCCTATTTTACACCACAAACAAAAATTAACTCAAAATGGATTAAACACTTAAATGTAAGATGTGAAGCTGTAAAAATCCTAGAAGAAAACATAAGAAGAGGCTCCTTGACATGGGTCTTATCAATGATTTTTTTGGATATGACACCTAAAGCACAAACACATTTTATATATATATATATAAAATGAAGTATTATTCAGCATGAGAAAGACAAAAATCCCATGATTTGCAAACACACGATGGACCTTGAGTGTACTGGGCTAAGTGAAATTAGATGGAGAAAATTAAACACTGTGTGTTCTCACTTATAAGGAGAATCTAAAAAAGCTGAAGTCATAGAAGCAGAGAGTAGAATGGTGGTTACCAGGAGCTGTGCAAAGGGGGAAATGGGGAGATGTTGGTCAAAAAGTACAAACTTCCAGTTAGAAGATAATAAGTTCTGGGGATAGATGGTATTGTTATCAACTGATCATAGATTCTGCACTATATACTTAAAAGTTGCTAAGAGAATAAATGTCAGTGCTCTCAACACAAAAGAAGATACAGTAATTGTATGACATAATGGAGGTGTTAGCTAACATTATGCCGGTAATCACATTGCCATATATGTGTAACGAATCAACATGTTGTATACCTTTAAGTTACAGAATGTGATATGTCAATTATACCTCAATAACACTGGAAAAAATTAAAAACTGTGGCTACAAAAAAAAAAGGTTTTGAAATAGATAATGATGATGGTTGCACTATGTTGTGAATATAATTAATGTCTCTGAATTGGTTACTTAAAATGGTTAAAATGTCATATTTAGGGAATTCCTTGGTGGTCCAATGGTTAGGGCTCTGTGTTTCCACTGCTGAGGGTGTGGCTTCGATCCCTAGCGGGGGAACTAAGATCCCACAAGCCGCACAGCACAGCCGAAAAAGAAAGAAAGAAAGAAAGAAAGAAAGAAAATGTCATGTTTATATAATACATATTTTACCACAATAAAAAAAAATTTAAGTAAAGGGATGGGTAAAGATATACCAAAAGAAATCTGGAATAGCAATGGTAATTTCAGGCGTGGCAGATTTCAGACCCAGCTAGATTGTCAGGAATAAGAAACGGCATTACATAAAGATAGAGGAGGGCTTCCCTGGTGGCGCAGTGGTTGAGAGTCCGCCTGCCGATGCAGGGGACACGGGTTCGTGCCCCGGTCCGGGAAGATCCCACATGCCGCGGAGTGGCTGGGCCCATGAGCCATGGCCGCTGAGCCTGCGCGTCTGGAGCCTGTGCTCCGCAATGGGAGAGGCCACAGCAGTGAGAGGCCCGCGTACCACAAAAAACAAAACAAAACAAAACACATAAAGATAGAGGAGACAGCGCTCCAAGGAGACAGACCCACCCTGGATGTGTAGCACTTAACAATAGAGTCAAAATACATGAAGCAAAGACTAATAGAACCACAATGAGAAATAGGCTAACCCACTATTGTACTTGGAGACTTCAGCACCCCTGTGTCAGTAATTGACAGAAGAACCAACAAGCAGAAAATCAGTGAAGGCACAGTTGGACTGAACAGCACCATTCCTCACCTAGATCTAATGAGCACTTACAGAATACTTACTCCAATAACAGGAGAATACATATTCTTCTCAAGCTCATGGTACATTCCCCCAAACAGAAAACATTTGGGGCCATAAGACATACCTTAACTAATTTAAAAGAACAGAAACAATATAAAGTTTTCTCTTGGGCCAAAATGGAATTATACTAGAAATCAATAACAGATTGCTGGAAATCCCAAAATATTTGGAGATTAAACAACACACTTTTAAGCAACACATGGGGCAAAGAAGAAGTCTCAAGACAAATTTTAAAATATTTTAAGCTAAATGAAAATACAGCTTATCAAAATTTGTAGTATGCAGCGAAAGCAGAGCTGAGAGGGAAATTGCATGGAATGCGTATATTCGAAAGAAAAGAAAAAAGATCTAAAATCAATAATCTAAACTTCTACTGTAGGAAAGTAGAAAAAAAATAAAAAGGAACATATTAAATCCAAAGTAAGCAGAATGAAAGAAACAATAAAAGTCAGAGTCAAAATCAATGAAACTGAAAACACAAAAGCAATAGAAGTGATACCAATTCTCTACCACCTCTTTCAGAAAATAGAAACAAAGAAAACGCTTCAGAACTCATCTTGTGAGAATAGCATTACCCTAATACCAAAACCAGGAAAAGACATTGTAAGGAAGGAAAACAACAGATCAATGTGTCTCACAAACATAGATGAAAATTCTCAACAAAATATTAGCAAATTGAATCCAACAATGTATAAAGAGTATTGTACAACATGACCATGTCAGATTTATCCCAGGTATACAAGCTTGGTTCAACATTTGAAAATCAGTTAATGTACTCTATCACATCAAGAGACTAATGAGGAAAAAGCAAATATCTTATCGATAGAAACATCAAAAATATTTGACCAAATCCAACACCCATTCATGCTGATAAAACTCTCAGCAGGAATAGTGGAGGACGTCAACTTGATAAGGAACATTTATCCAAAAAACCTCCCTCCAGGTAACATCATATTTAATGATGAGAAGCTACATGCTTTCCCCCTAAGATTGGGAACAAAGCAAGGATGTCCTCTCTCACCACTCTTTTTCAATATTGTACTGGAAATCCTAGGTAATACAATAGGAAGTCTGTCTTCTTACCTGCCCCTTAACTGCCTAAAGAACTCAGACAAAGGCCCTGGTCCAGGAAGGGCACTGTCACCGGAGATCTACAAAGCACACGGGTCGGGCCTGGGGGGAGCTGCACAGGGCCGGGAGACCAGAGTCCTCTGTGTGTCCCACTGTCCCTGGGGGCCCAGCAAGCATCTGTCACCAAACATCTGCTTTCCCAGCTCCGTGTGAACTGCCTTCTCCCCGCTGAATTCCCCCCCGGGCACCCCCTTCTCCTCTCTCAGATGCCACATCTGCGGCCTTATATTATGGGGCCCCTGTATATACGTAATTAAATCTGGTTTTCTCCTGTTAATCTGTCTCACGTCAATTTGATTCTTAGACCAGCCAGAACAACCTAGAAAGGGTAGAGGGAAATGCTTTTCTTCTCAAATACCACTCTTGGTATCAGTTTGCTTTTATAGCTTAGGAAGATAAGATAATAAACACAGATTGGTCAAAATGTGTCTTCATGTTGGAGCCCTGTGTGCCAAGAGCATCACTGAGACTGAGCGATGGGTGTTGAAGATCCTGGCGCCTCAAGTCTGAGGGCATGAGTGTATGCATGATGCTGGCTTGTTTACACAGATGTTCTTTGGAAGATATTTCCCACAATAAAATAAGTTGCAACATTTTTCTGTGTTCATTGTTCGGGGATAGATCTTCTTAGAGCTGCTTGGTTTTCACTGTTTTAAAATGAAATGCTTTTGATTATACTAAACATGATATGACATCTGATTTCTGTGCGTCATGCTGCTGAGAGATTCACGAAAGGAAACAGTCATCGGGGCGAAGTGGTCACCGAGTTTATTAATCAAATCTTGGGGGGAAAAGCAGACAAAGAGTGAAGCCTGATGTAAATTATGGACTTTAATAATGATTTTTCGATACTGGTTCATCAGTTGTAACAAACGTACCACACTAATTCAATATGTCCATAAGAGGACGATTCCTCATAATCATATTGGAAGGCAGGTCAGTAGCACACAGACTCACATGACAATAGAGTTAAAGTCCTGGAATGTGGTACCTACATGGACAAGGCACTTACCCGCCAACTCATGGCCAATTCGGCGTTATCCCAGGTTGGCGTGTGAACCCACCGGCCACAGGAGGCTGGGTGCCCCTGTGACCTGGCTGACACACAGGCACTTCATCCAATAGGACGAATGCTCTAATGCTTAGTTTGAATAGTGAATCTTAAAGTTTTTATGTCTTCTTTCATCCAAGGTTTATAATTGTTCCATTTAAAGTCCTGTGGTGTTATTTATTCATCTTCCTCTCTTCTCTCACTAATAGTGGCCCCAAGCAGTCCTGATTTCTCAGTCAGCTCCCTCTGGTTGTAGCTGAATCATTTATTTCCTTTACTTCCTGATGGCCTGGTTCCAGTTCTAGCAGAGTTTGCTGGAAGAAAATACCACCAAAATGTTGTCTGAGATTTGTCTGCCTCAGAGTGTGGAGGAATGCACAGCATATACAACAATCACTGAGGAACTGTAATGCATGAGGCGATGTATAGGATACTGGGAAATAGGACAGCGAGAAAGCAGCTATCGTACAAGGCGAAAGAGTTCTGCAAGTTTGTCATAGATCATAAGTGAAAAACGGTAGAACAAGGAAGTAAAGGCCGAATAAGTTTCTTATTGCAGGTCCTCTCGGAATCCTTAGTATGCTAACGTAACTCAGGAAAATTCAAACAGCAGTAGGCAGAATTCTATAGACTTTCACTACCTGAAAACACTTTTTTATGTGGATGCTTCCAAGAGACAAGCATTCTACAGAACACACCTAAGAAAATGCAGCGAAGAATAAAGTACCAAAATAAAAGTACCAAAATAAAATACCAAAATAAAGACGAAGTGGTGCTGAGGCAAAGTCTGGTGGAAGTCCATGAGAAGAATTGTTCTTGCCGACCAGGGGAAATCAGGGGGGGCGTCGCTGAGGAGGTCGCATTGTAGCTGGTTTCCGAAGGATATAATGAGGATAAGATGTGGATATGGACAGTCCTGGTCAAAGAGCACAAACAAACAAAAGAATGAGGCGTGAAAGTGCGTGCTCTTCCTTGAGGAGAGCGAATTTTGACATTCCTAGTCCAGAAGACCAGGAGGTTGGTGCGCCATCTACCAATGATAGGGAAAAAGAAAAATAAAACTTTTGACCAGAAAGAACTAGAAGATGAAGGAAGTGGCATGTGAGAGATGAAGGTAAGGGATTATTTTGAACTTGTTACATTTGTGATGAAGAGGCTCTTGGTGAAGTTTTCACGAGATAATTCCTGGAGATTAGGACAGAGCCCTAAGGAGACAATAAAGATTTGAGGAATCTTCTCCTATCCAACATCCAGAAATATGGGACTAGCTAAAGTAGCCTCTTAGGGATTAACCCTTGTGACATTAATCCGTATATCTGAGAAAACAAATGACTTGATGAAGATATCAAAATCACGTCCATCTTTACAGTGGCAGAGAATGAGTTCTGACCAGCCTCTTACAGGTGAAATAAACTTTCATCTTTAAGGTCGTTACATGTCAGCCTCTTAAACATGAAATGACCTTGTTTGTATCTCATAATTTGCAGCACAATCAGACAGTAGGGTTTCAGCAAAATTTAATCCTAACTCTGACATCTCTGTCACCTTTCATGTTATTTGAAAGAAAATTGGTCTGCCTTCTCTGGTCTGACAGATGATGGGAAATATTCATCTACATCAGTTCATGAGCAGTAGCTAATGGATTGGCTGAATGCATGGTAAGGGATACAGAAAGGACAGGATTGGAGGACTAGTGACAGGGAAGTTTGGGGTATCCACATACCTCTGTAGATAGATCTCTCAAGTGGGGTTTGTGTCTGTATTAGTTATGTGTTGCTCTCTAACAAATTACCCTCCAAAACTTAGAGGCTCAGAACAACAATCCAGTAATGGCTTAGCCGGTCCCCTGCTTCACGGGCTGGCAAGGTTGCAATCAGGGGTCAGAGCTGCTGGCTCAAGTGACAGCTCTTCTGGGACAGGATCCACCTCCAGGGAACATGGTTGTGGGCAAGACTCAGCCTCTGAATCTGGAAGCCTCAGTCCCTCACGGGCTGCTGGCCGTGGCCCACGCTTCGCCACGTGACAGGTCGTCCTCTCCGTCAGGGCACGTGTGCAGGCGGAGTTTCTCGTCGTGTTGGTGGCATGTCACCAGTTTCCCACATTTCATTTCCTCGAAGCACGTCACTGGGTCCAGTCCCCACTCAAGGGGAGGGCGTCACACAAGGACGTACACA
This sequence comes from Neophocaena asiaeorientalis asiaeorientalis, assembly GCF_003031525.2. Classification (NCBI taxonomy): domain Eukaryota; kingdom Metazoa; phylum Chordata; class Mammalia; order Artiodactyla; family Phocoenidae; genus Neophocaena; species Neophocaena asiaeorientalis. The sequence goes on along the minus strand of NW_020173037.1, from coordinate 2,833,697 downwards.
CCCAGAGGCAGGACCCCCAGGAACCATCCTAGGAGGCTGCCCACCACACTCTCATGTGGATACTCGTCCAAGGGTATCCACTGCCGAGGAGGCGCTCCGTGGCTTCAGTCAGCATCCTTCCACAGCCCCACAGGACCTTTCCATGGACGAGAGAAAAGTATCCATGGTGATAAGGATGCCATTCATGGGCTCAGCAACACACACTCCTCCTTGCCAAGGCTGACCCCCCTCTCTGCGGCCTTATCTGCCAACAGCAGAGAGAAATAGTTTAGCCCAAAACAGGGAACAATTCTCCAGGAGGAACAACCAGCTACCTGGTTGCCGGTTGGTCGCTGGTTCGGTTCCATCATGGAGGAGGAGAGATTCATCCTCACTGGGTGTTGACTTTACAGCAGTCTTTAGGGAGCAGAATTTTCGGCGGCAGACGACTGAATGTAAGGAATTGTTCATATGGTCTGTGACAGGTACAGTTACCTTTGGGACTGTTTGGGGCCGGTTCAGAGAGGTGAACGGAGACTTCATCTCTGTACTTTGACTGTCAAGCACCCAGGAGGTGCTCAATAAATGTTTAATGGAAGAATCAATAAACTGAAATTACTGTATCAAAGGATGCTACTGAGTGGATCACGAACCTTCTCAGGTGATGCTTGTCATTTCAGGTATTTCAAAGAAGATGTTTCGACATGAGGGAAATCTTCAGATTTTCGGCTACTGAGCTGGGTAGTGGAGAAAACTGAAGCAAGGATGCCCTCAAATCAAACCATTTATGTGCTGCCTGTACGGCACGCACTCAGAGGTGGTCCTGGCTGTTCATCATTATCTATGTTTCTCCATGGTTACCCTCGGCCAGCCTAGTAACATGCAAGGCTGCCTGTAGGATTGGACATTTTTACGGCTTCGCTGTCAGCTCGGCTTGCAGGCAATGTAGGCGTGGCTGGAGTTTCTGTCACTTAAAGGTCACGGAACTTTAATAAAAGACCAAAGGCTGTTATCATTCATCTGCTTTCTTTTATGGCCCTGTGTGAGAAACACAGAGGTAATATTGATAATTCATGGAGATTCTTATTTAGCTACTTAGGATATAATGCTGAGAACTGGAAAAGGTGTACGATGGCATGATAACCCTTGTATATGGATGGTAACTTACTACTCAGAACTTACCATCTCTAAGCAACGTGGGTGTTTTTTCCCTCTTTGCTGTGATTTGAAAGAGTTCTGCTGCCGTGCTCCCTAGGTAGGCTCTCCTCAGGTGACCTGCCCCTTCCCAGCATTGCACAGGTCTGAAGAATCAGAGACGGCGCCAGGCACACACCTCAGCTGCCCCCGGAAAAGCTCTGGGCACCACGGCCTGGTGCCCTGAGACCACACTGCACGAGAAGTTCTGAGAAGCCAGCGCTCTTGGCAGCGGCTTCGTTGGGAAAGCATCGTGTGCGTGGAGGATCTCCCCCACCCCCATTTCCCGCCTGCGTTGTAGGTGCCCGAGGGAAGCAATCAAGAAATCCTGTAAAATGTTTTTTCTAAAGTTCGACTTGTTTCAAGACTAGCTCGTGTTAAAAAATGGTCAAGAAGTCTTATATTTTTTTAACTTTTTATTTCATATTGGAGTCTAGTTGGTTAACAATGTTGTGTTAGTTTCAGGTGTGCGGCAAAGTGACTCAGTTATACACATACACGTATCTATTCATTTCCCATTTGGGTTGTTACATAATATTGAGCAGAGTTCCCTGTGCTATCCAGTATTCCCTTGTTGGTTATCCATTTTAAATGTAGCCGTGTGTACATGTCAATCCCAAACTCCCTAACTATCCCTCCCCCCGACCCTTCCCAGCTGGTATCCAGAAGTTTGTTCTCTAAGTCTGTGAGTCTGTTTCTGTTTTGTAAATAAGTTCATTTGTATCATTATTTTTTTTTTAGATTCGGCATATCATACGATATTTGTCTTTCTCTGTCTGACAAGAAGTCTTACATTTCTGACGATTAAAACCAAGATGGATATTTTCACGTCGCTGCCTGTGATAGCCGGAAGGAAAGTGGGCGTGCTTGGAGGGACGGCGGCAGAAAACTCATTCTGGTAAGACACTTAGGTTTATTGGATGTTTGTGAAGTGCCAGGTTTGCCTGTGTCAGCTCGTCTGAGTCTCAGCTTGGTGCTGTGATTACCTCCCATCCTCCCGATGAGGACACTGTGGTGTAGAGAGCATGGGTTGAAGGTCACAAAGTGGTAAGCGGATGTGGGAGAGTCCAGACCACACCAGCCCTTGCTCCTAATTACTCCTCCAGACTGCTTTTCCCCTTCAGTTATTGCTGTAGAAGGCCAGGAAGCAAAATATGATATCCAGGGACCCTTATAAATAAGTCATACATGGGGAAATTCCTAGAACTAAAAAATTACAGATCATGCAAGAAAGCATTGAAGTTGCATTCAATAAAGCTGTCCAACTTTTGCCAGATATTTTTCCAAACTGCGGACACTTCTGTTTACCAGCTAACACTTAAAATTTCAGTTCTTTTCTTTTGCGGTACGCAGGCCTCTCACTGCTGTGGCCTCTCCCGCTGCGGAGCACAGGCTCCGGACGCGCAGGCTCAGCGGCCATGGCTCACGGGCCCAGCCGCTCCGCGGCATGCGGGATCTTCCCGGACTGGGGCACGAACCCGTGTCCCCTGCATCGGCAGGCGGACTCTCAACCACTGCGCCACCAGGGAAGCCTCTAAGATTTCACTTCTTGATAGTACTCGATAGCTCTTGATAGTATGTTAGTGACATGCTAACCGTCTTGCATCCCGATTGCTTCAAGCCAGTTTGTGATAAACCAAGGGGATGACATCATAGAAACCCAGGGGCTGCTCTGTGCCCACTTGTCTCTTCCTGCTGAGCTGTCCATTTTCTTTTCATTTACCAGGCCAGGGGCAGCTGCCGATAAGGTACAGGTATAAGGCAGCCTCTCTAAAATATCACATTTTCAATTCTCTGATGAAATTTAATTTTCTGAAGAGTTTTTTCTTTTGTAGACACGTTCACTTAATTTAAGTTAGAATTTGTACTTCTGTATCACAAATGAATCCTTCATGTAATAAGCGTTTATTGCGTGCCAGACATTCTCACATGGGTCAGTTATAGTCACCACGGCTAGCGTAGTGTGAAATAACTTTTTACATTCATATTTTATGATCTTCCTAGCAAAGCTTTTAAATAAAGTTTATTTCAAATTAAAATGAAGTTGAAACATAAACTCTAGTACATGAATTTGTAATGAGTCCGTAATTCTTAGGAAATAGAATGTCTCCATTGTAATTAGTCTATTCTTTTAACTTGAAACCCTTTAAAACTAAGAAGTGGAGCTGTCTACACTTCAAGTTTGCTCAAGGCACACTCCAGGCAGCCACTCGGGGATTTTTGTTGAGATACACTTTAGAGTATGTTCCAGGCCCAGCCGTAATCAAACGGCACACTCCGTTTGAGAAGTCCTTTGAGGAGTCTTAACAAGAGGACCATGAAAGGTGTAGGTGATGTTTAGGAAAATTGGTAAGAAGTAAGAAAAAATGTATCCTACAGCTGGCCTCAGTGGAGGAAAAGAAGGAGGCATCACCTCCTACGGCCCTGAAAGGATGAACAAGGGCTGGGTTTCCTGGACACAGAGAGAGCAGTCTCAGGGTCAGGGCCATGCAGCTGGACCACCCTAAGGGAGAAAGATGCAGCTGGACCTCCTGGCTCCACAGGGAGGAGACCCCGGTAAACACCCCTCAGTCCCTTCCTGTCCTCTGACCTCTGCACAGCATCCCACTGGCCAAACTCAGTGGGAAGCCAGAGGTCAAGGGGGGCTGTGGATGCAGCCCACAGAGGTCAGTGTCCCTGGACCCACACACTCTAGAGCATGGGGAGAAGGTGGGAGGGGGGTCAGAGAGGGCTGAGCAGAAAACACTACGCGGTGCTTCTCTGTCACTGTGCACTGCAGGAATTGTAAGAGCTCATGAGTGAGATGGGGCCACTCAACATGTGGTTGAGAAAATTAGTATAATACTAACCTCTGGGGTTTTCTTTTTCTTTTCTTTTCTTTCTTTTCCTTTTTTTTTTTTTTTTAGTGAAACAAGTAAAGTGTTTATTTGGAGGAAAAGTAGTACGGGTGAATAGACACACACGGATGGACTCGAGAGAGAGTCACGCCTTTGTAGTAGTTTGAATCACTTATGTGGGGCATTTCTTCTGGGTTTCCTCTGGCCAATCATTTGGGTTTTCTTTTTCTCTTCTTACTTCCTTTGCTCTCAAATTAAGATAATTCTCCTATACATTCTATGCTGAAATATTTGGGAAAGAGGTATGAAAATATTTTTTTGATCTACCTAAATAATTCCTCTAATTCTCTCCTCTTCACAAATTATGAGTGAAAAATACCAGAACAGTTTAAAGTAGCACAGGCCACATTGGAAATACAATTTTGAAGAAGATAAGGGGTGTGTGTGAGACGAGAAAAATGCCTCTTGTTTCTGTGATGTAAGCGTCCCATGGCACTTCCTGAAGACCGTGTGCCGAATAAGTGAATATGAATGAATGAAGGCATTGGGTGGGAAACACGACGCATAAACGCGTGAGGCCAGGATGTCACTGCTCTGCCAGGAGCAGGTCGTGCCCGTCTCCTGTCATGTTTCTTCTCTGACTGCCCCATCCTCTCTTCACCCTACTTAACTTGTTTACGCGTCTGGCTTTCTGACCAAACTGTAAATTCCGTCAAAGTGGGCGCCGTATCCTCTCAGGAGGTAGTAACTCAATTCATGTTGTTTAAATAGTCAACAAAGCAGGAATTACAGCAATAGTTTAATAGTAAATCTTAAAAATAGGTGAAATCAACTAAATTTAAGAGGCCCAAAACTCATAGAATTTTCACATGTTCCAAGTACCAGAAAGAATTGAGGGAGGGGAAAAAAGCCTTCATTCCCCACCCTCTTTATTCTCTCATTAAATTATTTTTATCTTACTAGTAGCAAATAGTGTTTCTTTTTTTTTTTTTAACTGGTGCTTTCTTCCATCTCCAAGTTGTACAAATGCTTGCATGACAATACAGGGCACCTATAACAATATTAAATGTATTTACATTATATATTTATAAATATTAGAATTCCCATAATGCTTTTTATGGAAATCTTAGTGAAGTTCTAGAAATGGGAGCTACTTAGCATAGGTGGATTACTCTCTGAGGACACAATCCCGATTCCGTGATTCTTTAAGCCTGATCAGGCAAGGGCAAAGGTTTTTCAAGCAAGGCGTCTTCATTTCTTCTGCTTAATTATGCATCTGTGTAGTGGCTGCAGAAGCCTACAAAAAAATTCTGCGTTCATAGTTCAAAAGGAGAATGCTTTCTTAATACTTACATTTTTCATGGCAAATATAACTTTTTAAAGCTTTTGATATTGAACATATTATTAACTTCTGACAAGTATGTTGAAGATGAAAGTATCTAAAGTGATGGGAGAAATGTTCACACCTTGAGGTATGGGGAAGTCGTTCTAGCTCGTATGTGATCTGTCTTGAACTTTATGCTAATGGCAGCCGGTCTTCTGGCCCGTCAGACATGAACTGTATATCTGCTTTAAGCATTAAAGAAAAGCATGCATTGATACGTCAAAATGGGTGCTGTACAGCAGAAAGTAACACAACATTGTAAATCAACTATACTCCAATAAAAATTAAAAGAAAAAAAAGGAACTAGGCAGCTGGCTGTACTCAAACCTGGAAGAGCTGAAAATATACAAATTAAAGATGCCTCTGAAAGAGGAAGAGGCCAGAATCCTAGTACAGCTGATCACGTTACATACTGATCTTTTGATCTCTGCCCCCGGGCATGAGGATTTTCTACGTCATTCATTAATACCTTCAACGAGCGCTTACTGAGTGTCCTGCACGCTGACGTTGTTATAAACGAAGCACACGCACGACTCCGTATTTCCTTTTCCACTGAATACGACACACGTTTTTGTCAAATGAAATGAACAAACACTAAATGGAGTAACCGTGGTTCAGGCATCGGAAATGGAGCCCAGTTGTCACTGTGAATATTGGTTTCAGACACATTCCTGCATCACTGAGAACTTGAATTTTGAACTGGGTCAAAGTCGGGACACCACCAGCCGTTTTCAGAGCACTATCTGGGGACAGCCGCCAGCTGCCACCTCAGGGTCTCCAGGTCTCCCCTGAGTGTGCAGCCACTTCAGACCCCACCCGATCCTTGCCTAACAAGCACCCTTGCTGCTTGCCAGCTCCCATCCTCATTCTCGACAAACTTACGTAACTTTGTGGGTTCTGCCTTTGTAAGCTCCCCCCGTTTTGTAGTCGGGCGGAACACAGCTCAAGTGCTTCTTTTTTTTTTTTGCGGTACGCGGGCCTCTCACTGCTGTGTCCTCTCCCGTTGCGGAGCACGTGCCCCGGACGCACAGGCTCAGCGGCCATGGCTCACGGGCCCAGCCGCTCCGCGGCACGTGGGATCCTCCCGGACGGGGGCACGAACCCGTGTCCCCCGCATCGGCAGGCGGACTCTCAACCACTGCGCCACCAGGGAGGCCCTCAAGTGCTTCTTGAATCTGTGTCTGCCGGGCCTATAGTTCTCAGTGTGACTCAGATAAAACTCATTTCTATTCTTATAATAGATTATTTATGGATTATTGGTGTCGACAAGAGTCAATGGGTTGTGGTTTCATTCGTTTGTTTGCTGAAATTAAAAAACACATAGAAACAAAAAACCCTGTGGCAAATACAACTTTTATCCTGTCTGCTATCAATTTGGAGAATGGTTTCTATAACTTCAACGTCTAAGTTTTCTCACTTTAATTTTTAGTCAGCATTATTTTTATGTTTATACAGTAGACCGTGAACCAAAAATTAGAGCAGAAGTAGGTTGGTACTTTTGAATAGAGCTACTAATTTAATGGTAAAATGAGATTTGCTTTAATAAAATTTTGATGAAAATATTTGATTTCATGTACTCTGATATAGAAGGAAAATTTCAGGCTTTTGCCTGAAATATCAAAATTTCTGAATGCATTTGTAAGTGGAGGTTTTACCTTATTCTTTAATTACCCCTTTGGTGTTTAACAACCCTCACTCTCAGGAAAATAATTTAAACCTGCTTAACTTCTTTCATGAAAGGTAAGCTGAGTTTCTCCTGGTTTATCTTCACTAAAATTATTTATTAGATCATACTTATTCTTGTCACCTAAGAAAATATGAAATTATTCCAAGGCAAACTGACCGAATGCGCTTCTGATTCAAAATGCACTCATTCTTCCCTTATCTTTGAGTGACTCGGGTTAGTAGATAAGAAATGCAATGGCTGATGGTAGGCTTTCTGAAAGCAGGGCTTTCTCTCTCTCATCCACTGGTGTAACCAACCATAGGGTTTAGAACAGCCTAGTAATTGTCCAATTATACTTTTTGAACGAATGGATCAATCAAAGCAGGTTGTCTTTGTCTGTTTTGGCTGCTTAAATTAGAACACCACATACCAGGTGGCTTATAAACAACAGAAATGTAGTTTTCACTGGTCTGGTGGCTGGGAAGTCCAAGATCGAAGTGCCAGCAGTTTCGGTGTCCGATGAGAGCCCAGTTCCTGGTTTATACAGTTCAAAGCCGAGTGTCCGCTATAACCTCACATGGCAGAAGGGTGAGGGATCTCTCAAGAGCTTCCTTTGTAAGGGCACTAATCCCAGCACCTCCCAAAGGTCCCACCTCCACATACCATCACATTAGGGGCTAGGTTTCAACATATACATTTTCAAGGGGCACAAACATTCAATCTATAGCACAGATCTTTCATAAAGGGCTGTTTCGTCATAATTCTCTAGAAAGCAAACATTCAAGTAATAAAGCAAATAAGGGTAAATGTGGATGTTTATAGAGTGTTTCCAACTCAAATGAATCTCAGATAAATAGATGATAGATAGGTCAATTGATAAATATTATGTTATACTAAAGTCATACCACGGTCCACACACCAAGTCTGATCAGGGTTGGGGAAAGAGAGGAACCTTTGGGGATGTTTAACCGATTAGTACATAAAACTAACTTTGACTTAGATCAGTTTTCTGCGCTTTGGTGATACGATTCACCTACAGGCTTATTTAAAATATCTTCCCAGGCTCCTCCGTAAAAAGTCTGTTTCATTGTACCTGCAGGGATCCCAGGAGTCTGCATTTTTATAAGCTCAGCAAGTGATTTTTATAATCGGCTAAGAGAGCAAAGTGGCTCTGTTTTCATAGTTGCTGGGAAATAGTTAATACAAAAGCAAGAGAAAATATAAGTAAGTATGAAATAACAGAGCTGCAACTGTAAAAATAAGAGCTGTAAAAAAATGTGCGGTAGCTCCCCCTTATCTGCATGGGATCTGTTCCAAGACACAGTGGATGGTACTGAACCCTCTATATATTGATACTGTATCTTTTCCTATACATACATACCTGTGATAAAGTTTAATTTATAAGTTAGAAACAGTAAGTGGTTAACAACTATAACTAATAATAAAATAGAACAACGATAACAATACCTGTAATAAAAGTTGAATGTGGCCTCTCCCTTTTGAAGTATCTTACTGCACAAATTTAACGCCTTTCCCACCTTAACTAAGCCCTTGTCAGGTACCACGGTTATAAGTTTTGCAGTTTGAGGTGCTACAGCAAGACTAGGACAAATTTCCTTTTCCTTCTTCACAATTTCACAGAATAGTCATTCTTATCGTAGATCTTAGCCACTTCAGCATATAATTTTCTTTCCTTATGAACCTTCACCTTTTCACTTAAAGGAAGCACTTTACGGCTTCTATTTGTTCATATTCGCATTGCCAGCATGATTCCTCTTGTGCTTTGGGGCCATTATTAGGTAAAATAAGGGTCGGTTGATCACAAGTGCAGGACAGTCTACCTGATCACCCAGCGGCTACTAAGTGAGTAACCTGCAGGACGCTCTGGACAAAGAGAAGATTCACGTCTCAGGTGGGATGGAGCTCATGGTGTGAGATTTCATCCCATACTCAGAATGGCACACCATTCAAAACTTAAGGATTGTTTATTTCTGGAATTTTCCATTTAATATTTTCCGACCCTGGTTGACTGCAGGTGACTGAAACCGTGGATAAGGGGGGCTACTCTAAGAATAAAGAAAGAGGACAAAAAATAAGTACATAAGTTCTGATAAATATCAATATCTGATAGGAGAGTAATGTCATTTTGAAATAAAATATTAAAAAAAAAAAAAAGGAACATTCATTCTCGGGCTTCCCTGGTGGCGCAGTGGTTGAGGGTCCGCCTGCCGATGCAGGGGACGCGGGTTCGTGCCCCGGTCCGGGAGGATCCCACATGCCGCGGAGCGGCTGGGCCCGTGAGCCATGGCCACTGAGCCTGCGCGTCCGGAGCCTGTGCTCCGCAGCGGGAGAGGCCACAGCAGTGAGAGGCCCGCGTACCACAAAAAGAAACAAGCAAACAAACAAACAAAAAGGAACATTTATTCTTTACTTTTACCATAAGTGTTTTAGTGTATTGTAGCAGCAGCTTCTGAAAATGTGTAACTTATAATTACAAAACTGTCCAAGGGAGGATCTTGCCCAGGAAAGGTAACCTTTTATTTGAAAACTGAAGGGACACCTAGTGTCTGATAGATAATTTCAGGGCCATGACTAATAGGTGTAATTGAAGTGTTTCTCAGCAGGCTGGGGAGAGAAAAATCTGAAACTCTGAAAAAAGTCTTGTCAATTTAAGACCTCACAGATTTGAACTCCAGTAAGAAAGACTCAAATCAAAGTTTGGAGGGGATTTTGGGGGAAGTCCTGTTGGACACACACAAGCTGGAGCTCCCTGGGCTGTGCCCACGCAGCCTGTTCCCCGGGCACTGGGGGCCGTGGCTTGCTGGTGCAGGACCCACTGAGTTCTCTAAATTGTAAGGAATGACTCAGAGTGCAGGTCCCCCACTGGGACCCACTCAGGTCCCCCTTGAAGTTGGGCATGAGAGGCATGGGGGTGAAGAGAAAGAAAGCAATGGGTTACGACCAGTCTGGCTACAGCTCTGCAAGAACCGTGGGTGTGGTCACCAGCAAACAGAAGTCACTGGAATCAAATAGATACAAAGTCTCTGAGGTTTCAAAGACGGCTGTACAGCTCCCAGCCACAGGTGGGGCTCCTTGAGAGGCACACTCTGAGTTTACAGGGAGCCCCTGCCTTCCCCCCACCCCAGGGGAAGGGAAGGGAGGAAACAGGACTCACAGAGGACAAGCCCGGCTCCGACATAGCCTCAGTGGTGGCTTCGGCCAGCCGATGGGGGCTCTGAAGCTGGCGTGATGGTGGAGGACTTGGTACCCTTGCACTGGCTGTAGGGACGTGGCTGCACTAGGAAGGGGCGTAGCCTTGGCGAGGCAGCTCCCTGCAGCTCAGGGCTAACTGATGCTGAGGGCTAACTGCTGCATCATTCCCGGTTACCAGGAAAATCAGTCCTTCAGTTCTAGATGGAGGTCCGGGCAGTGCCTGCCAGGGTCTACTTTACCAGGAAACCACAGTCTAGACTAAAAGAACCTGTGACTGGTTGAGCTGTAAAATGACCCTTGAATCCCAGCCTACATGGGCAGGAAATGAGCTCAAGTCCACAGGGAGGGGAAATTCCAGTTCCGAGATTGAGTAGATGTACGTTTCCCTACTGTTCCCACTAAGTATAACTAATAAACCTTGGACGTTACATAAAGCATACATAAGAAAACTCAAAAATGTAGAGAGCAAGCAGACCAGCTAGGGACCTGGTGACCTGAGGAGCACAGGGCAGTTCCCTGGCTTTTCTTCTTGCCTCACCTGTGGAGCCAAAGAAACAGGCAACCTGGAAACACCAAGAGGTGCAGATCCAAAAAGTCCCCCCGCCCCACCAAGTAAAAGACCTGCTGTCTCTAGTCAAAGGACAAGGAAAACTGTAATCTCTGAGGACAGAAACTTTTAGACAATTATCATTCTACTCTAGCCAAACACCGCAGGAAAAGGAAAGCGAGGAACCCAGCTTCCTGATCCCCACCAGCCTGTGACCGGGCACCCCTCATCGCCACAGAACCAGGGACTTTCATGACTGTGTGCAGGTCATGAGACCCCAACACAGTGTCCCTGGACCCCACGAGGGGAGACTTGGCTTTCAGCCCGACCCAGCAGTAACCAGGAGACCCAAACTCTTTGGGAGACCAAATGGGGAGTTTGGACTTCTTCCTCTGCTGGCAGTGTCAAGGAGATGCACCCCCCCCCTTTTTTTCTTGCCAGAGAAGTGTCAGAAAAAAAACAGCTAAAACCCAAAGCTTAAATAAGATCCAGAGTTTCATAATATAATACAAAAATGTCCAGCTTTCAATAGAAACTTACTCATCACACCAAGAACAAGGTCTCAAGCTGAAAGAACAAAAGACAGTAAATGGAAGCCAGCACCACAGCGACAGAGATATTAGAATCAGCCTACAAAAACAAGCAGCCGCGATAAAAATAATTCCGTGAGCAATCACAAAACACTTGAAATAAGTGAAAAACAGAAAGCCTCGGCAAAGCAAAGCAGCCCGATGGGAATTTTAAAACTGAAATAAATACAATAATGGAAATAAAAAGCTCTGTTGATGGGCTCAACAACGGACAGGAGGGGACAAAGGAAAGAATCGGTACACGGTAAAATGGAAAATTAGAAAATTTCTCATCTGAACAAAGAGAGAAAATAGGTTGAAAAATAAACAAACAGGGGAGTGGTAAATCAGAATCTTGGGATGAACACACACACACACACATACACTACTATATATAAGATAGATAAACAACAAGGACCTACTGTATAGCACAGGGAACTCTACTCAATATTCTATGATAACGTATATCTAAAAGGAAAGAATCTAAAAAAGAATGAATATATGTATGTGTATAACTGAATCACTTTGCAGTACACCTGAAACCAACACAACATTGTAAATCAACTAGACTCCAATAAACTTTAAAAAATTAAAAATTAACATTAAAAAATTTTTTTAAGTAATAATAAATAAATAAATGAACAGAGCCTCAGGGCCCTTCTCCCTGTGGGATAAGAGCTACAGCTCCACACAGCACAGGGAGATCAGCTCCGTGCTTTGTGACCACCTAGAGGGGTGGGGCAGGGAGGGTGGGAGGGAGACACAAGAGAGAGGGGATACGGGGATATACGTATACGTATAGCTGATTCACTTTGTTATACAGCAGAAACTAACACTCCATTGTAAAGCAATTATACTCCGATAAAGATGTTTAAAAAAAAAAAGTTAAAAAAGCACTACAGCCCTTACATTCCCATCACCTCGTCTCAGAAAGGAGAGAAGAAAGAGGTGGGGCTGGAAAAGTACTCAGATAAGTAACGGCTAAAGCCAAGCGAGCAGATCATTGGACCCTCAGAATATTTCGTCGCTCTCTGGTACAGGTCCGCAGTGCAGCACGAACTGACAAATCACGACAGACGATGAGTAATGCTTGGCTCTGCCTCAGGTGTCGCTGGTGGGAATGACTGGTGGTGATCGACACGCACACTTTGTGTACAAGAAGGATGTAATGAGTCAATGCCTCTCTCCTACAATTTGACTTTTATGATCTGTAATCTACTTTTTGGCCTTGAAAACAGCTGCTTTCCCCTCGCCGTCTGTCACTGTTTCATACATTCCAGTCAAGGTAGAAAGAAGACAGCAACCCAGTGGTCAGAGTGAGCCAGGAGCAGAAGCACAATGACGCGGCTTCCGGCTCAGGAGCTGTCCCAGCGCTGACCTCACGGGCCGGGACCCTGGGCAAATCGCTGAACATTTCTGAGCCTCCGTTCCCTCATCCTTAACATGGGCACCATCAGAATGCCAACCTCGCTGGACAGCTGTGCAGGTTAGATGAGACAGTGGAAATTCTCACCGTGATCAGCTCCTGCAGTCAGGTCTATGAGAGGAAGGTACAGTGTTGGAGCTCGTTTATTCATTCATTCATTCATACTCCCCTGCTGCCTCCTGGAGGAGCTGACAGTCTCGTCAGGGACCCGGACAAATAGACAGGCATGGTGATGGGCGCTGGCATAAGACATGGGCGTGGTTGGAGCCCCAGGCAGGGACCCACCGGAAGGGCTAGAAATTCTATGTGGAGCCGCTCCTTGAACTGGCACAGCAAGGTGGGGGGTGGCACTCCACGCAGGGAGCAGAATGGGTCAAAGCAGGAGAGGGCGTGGACGCACAGGGAAGTGGAGGGGTTTGGCTTGGCTAGAGAGTGGGAATACCAGTGGGAGAGAGGCCAGAGGTGAAGGGCTTTCATGCAGTGATGAGGGATGCCGTTCCTTAGGCAAAAGCAAGCTTTTGTATTGTGAATCAACTATACTTAAATTTAAAAAAGAAATATATTTAAATTCTTATATTAAATTTCAGTAAACTATATGCTTCCAAAAGCTCTTGGTGTTGCGTTTGTCTTCAGATCGCTTGGTCTGTGGGTTCACCTTTTTGATAATTGCTGGCATTTCTCTGAAGGTTACAAAGGAAAAAAGTTCTTAAAAAGTTAATGAGTCTGTCTTCTGGGGCTCCAAAAGGAAATTGAGACTGTCTGTAGTTTAATGACGGTCTAGCTGCCCTGTACAAGGACAATAAAAATCACGTGCTTCCCTCATCAGACAGGTTTTGACTGGTTACCTGCTGCCCTTCCGAGGAGCTCTGAAGCAGTCAGGGAGCCTGTACCAAGCAGAACGTTCCCCTCTGATCCGTCAAGTGGCTACCATTAAGCACATATCTTGACATTTACTTTAAAGGTGGTACCCACAGCATCCTATCACTCATTTGATCAAAACCTGCTCTAAAGGGTTTATTTTAATGGCACACATTGGCCTTAGCATCCAGCACTTGCCTGTTTCAGACTCACAGATGGGGAAAAGGTAAAGGACATCTGGCTTCTTTATAATTTAATTCGAGTCAGCAATCATTTATTCAGCGCTCACTGTTGCAGCCTCCAGCCCACGTAGGTCTCTTTCCCCAGCTCCTTCTTACCTCTCACCAGACTCCCCCATCAAAGCGCTGCTCTTTCTATCCTCTTAACTTAATGGAACCACCATTTAAAGGATCATCATTTTAGACCCACAGGCGTGGAAAATAGACTTGTGGTTGCCAAGGGGGATGGAGTGGAGGAGAAATGGATTGGGAGTTTGGGATTAGCAGATGCAAATTATTATATGTAGGATGGATAAACAACAAGGTCTTTACTGTACAGCGCAGGGAACTCTATTCAATATCCTGTAATAAACCATTATGAAAAAGAATATATATATATATGTGTATAACTGAATCACGTTGCTGTACAGCAGAAATTAACACAACATTGTCAATCAAAGTATACGTCAATAAAATAAATTTTTAAAAAATGATCCTTGTTTACTTCACTCCCCCCTCTCTGTCTGTATCTAATCAATTATCAAAATGTGCTGATTTTCTCAAATGTCTTGCCTTCTCTCCAACCAACTACCCACTCTCAGGCTGGGTCTGTTGCAACGGCTTTATGACCCTTCTTGGTACTATCAGACTAGACCTGCTGGATTCTGGCCTTAGCACAAGTCTCAGGTCATCAGTGCAACCCCCCCTCTGCCCCTGCCACTGTCCTCGGCGCCCTTTCTCGGTGCAGGGCAGTTTCCCAGCAGGTAACACCTCCTTGATGGGAACCCGACCCATAAGTCACATCATTTTACTGCTTCCAGCCTGCACCACAGAAAGGCTTGTAGTTTTCTCTACAAATCATGCTGCTTTTTGTCTCATTTATTGGTTCATATAAGAAATATTTATTAAGGTACCTGCTCTCTGCAAGTCTGGAAATGTAATGGCGAACTGAATGTCTACACAAGGTTACAGTCTATTGGATGCCTCTGGAGATCCCAACTCCTCACCACAAATCATGGGTCTTACTCGTTGCTGGGCATCACCTTCTAGAAGAGACTTCTGACCAACCAGGCTCCCCGCCCCCACCTGCTTCACACCCGTCTCTTCCCCCGACCGCTTCTTTCTGCACACGTGAGTACAAGAACAAATAGAGCTGCTCTGCAAGACCTTATAATCCGTGAGAGAAGATGAGAAATATGTGCATGTCCCCATAAAAATGCAGAGAGCAGTCAGAGAAACACAGCCTCCCTGTACTAGATAACAGAGAGATTCCCTCAAGAAACATGCCCTGGGCACCTGGTGTGAAGCATCTCCTGGTGCTTGGTGACAAGAAGAGTAGGCAGCAGCCCATACATCTGAGGAAATCACAGACTGACATGGGGTTCAGAAGTTTTCATAGGGAGGAAGCATTTGAGATGGACAGAATTTCCAGAAAGGAGAGTGAGGAAAGGGTGAGCAGTGTGGGCGTCAACAACTGGTGAGTGGTCCGTGGCAGGGGCAGACCAGGCTGGGGTTGCTGCAGGGATTAATTTCCCTGGAAGGGGAAAGGATAGCCAGAGAATTGATGTCTTAAACAAGTAACCAATCTTTTAGGAGAAGGTGTAACCTCAAATTGACTATATTTGTTTGATTCTGTTTGCATTTAAGTTTTCTGAGTCACGAGGGGATAGTCACTATTAATTAAGAGTGTGTGTCCAGGCAACAGCTAGGGATGTCAACTTACCGTGAATCATTCAATAATTTACTAGTTCAATCTGAGTTTCAAAACATTCTTTTTTTCTTCTCTCTGTGTGCCAAGCATGGATTTAATACACAATTACTGATGGATTTATTTTAGTTCTAGTATATAGATCATACGCTTTCTGAGTCATGTAGTTTCATCCTTTTTTTTAATTTTTTTTTTTTTTTTTTTGCGGTACGCGGGCCTCTCACTGCTGTGGCCTCTCCCGTTGCGGAGCACAGGCTCCGGACGCACAGGCTCAGCGGCCATGGCTCACGGGCCCAGCCGCTCTGCGGCATGTGGGATCTTCCCGGACTGGGACACGAACCCGTGTCCCCTGCATCGGCAGGCGGACTCTCAACCACTGCGCCACCAGGGAAGCCCATCCTTCTTTTCTTTAATCTTTAAATTTGATTTGTTTAAAAGTTAAAGAGGGGTGGAGTCAAGATGGCGGTGTGGGAAGATGCGGAGTTAGCTTCTCCCCACAGGTAGGGTGCCCGCTGGCCGCTGGGGGGAGACTCTGACCCCCAAGGAGTCGGGAGGAACCCCAAAGTGAACCAGTAGGGTATAAGGGGGACTGAGGGGGGAGGAGGAGTGGAGGCCAGGCAAGATCCGCGTCCCTGAGGTGGGGGAGGTCAGGAGAGGCAGGTGGGAGGGGCCATCCAAGAGGAGCAGGAGAGGGGTATAGCCCCGCCCAGTCAGGCCAGGGGGGCTGCTGAGCTCCCAGGCGGGTCCCCTGCCCTCCAAGCCCCGCCGCCCACCGCATTGGTCCTGGGGGCGTAAGAGGGAAGCCAGGGAGATCAGGAGAGGCAGGTGGGAGGGGCCCTCCCAGACCGGAGGAGCAGAAGCGGAGAGGAGGGTATCTGCCTCGAGCACTGGAGACCAGGAAGCCTGCTGGGCTCGCAGGTGAGTCCCCCGCCCTCTGAGACCAGGGTTGGGGGCACCCTGAGCCCCTTCTGCTCCTTGGGCCTAAGCCCCACTGCCCGCAGGCCCCAGCGCCTTTTCCAGCTCTGTGGGTCCTGAGCATTGGCCCCACCCACCCCCCAAACCTCGCCATTGCTTAGGCCCCGCCCTCCACAGCCAAGACCTTCCCCCCACCTTTTTTTTCTTTTCCCTCCTCTTTTTTTTTTACTATTGTGGTACTGATGTACCTTTTGGTTGTTGATTGATTGGTTGGTTGATTCATCTATATTTTTATTTTCACATTCTTACTTACATATCTGTTAGTTTCCTAGTCTAATTTTATTTTTTACTTTGTTATTCTTTTTTTTTTTTTTTTTTTTGCCACCCCACACAGCTTGTGGGATCTTGGTTCACGACCC
Source organism: Neophocaena asiaeorientalis asiaeorientalis (assembly GCF_003031525.2). Lineage (NCBI taxonomy): Eukaryota > Metazoa > Chordata > Mammalia > Artiodactyla > Phocoenidae > Neophocaena > Neophocaena asiaeorientalis. The sequence goes on along the minus strand of NW_020173037.1, from coordinate 2,816,764 downwards.
AGGTGTCTGGCTGAAGCTCCTGCAGTGGGAGCTCCAAGTCGAAACCACTGGACTAACAGAGAAACTCAGACTCCAGGGAATATTCATCGGAGTGAGATATCACAGAGGTCCTCATCTCAGCACCAAGACCCAGCTCCACCCAACAGCCTACAAACTCCAGTGTTGGAAGCCTCAGGCCAAACAACGAGTAAGACAGGAACACAATACCACACATTAAAAAAAAAAAAAAGAAAAATGAGATGGCAAAAAAATGTCACAGATGAAGGAGCACGGTAAAAACCTACAAGACCAAATAAATGCAGAGGAAATGGGCAGTCTACCTGAAAAACAATTCAGAGTAATGATAGTAAAGGTGATCCAGAATCTCAGAAATAGAATGGAAACACATATTGAGAAAATACAAGAAATGTGTAACAAAGATCTACAAGAACTAAAGAACAAACAAACAGAGATGAACGACACAATAAATGAAATGAAAAATACACTACACGGGATCAATAACAGAATAACTGAGGCAGAGGAACGAATAAGTGAGCTGGAAGACAAAATGGTGGAAATAACTGCCAAGGAACAGAATAAAGAAAAAATAATGAAAAGAATTGAAGGCAATCTCGGAGACCTATGGGAAAACACTAAATGCACCAACATTTGAATTATAGGGGTCTCAGAAGAAGAAGAGTAAAAGAAAGGGTCTGAGAAAAAGTTTGAAGAGATTATAGTTGAAAACTTCCCTAACATCAGAAAGGAAATAGTCACCCAAGTTCAGGAAGCACAGAGAGTCCCATACAGGATAAACCCTAGGAAAAACACACTAAGACACATATTAATCAAACTAACAAAAATTAAATACAAAGAAAAAATATTAAAAGCAGCAAGGGAAAAATAAAAAATAACATACAAAGGAATCCCCATAAGGTTATCAGCTGATTTTTCAGCAGAAACTCTGCAGGCCAGAAGGGAGTGACAGGACATATTGAAAGTGATGAAAGGGGAAAACCTACAACCAAGATTACTCTATCCAGCAAGGATCTCATTCAAATTCGACAGAGAAATTAAAACCTTTATAGAAAAGCAAAAGTTAAGAGAACTCAGCACCACTATACCAGCTTTACAACAAATGCTAAAGGAACTTCTCTGGCAGGAAATACAAAAGAAGGAAAAGACCTACAAAAACAACCCAAAACAATTAAGAAAATGGTAATAGGAACATACATATCAATAATTATCTTAAATGTAAATGTATTAAATGCTACAACCAAAAAACATAGACTGGCTGAATGGATACAAAAACAAGACCCATATACGTGCTGTCTACAAGAGACACACTTCAGACCTAGGGACACATACAGACTGAAAGCGAGAGGATGGAAAAAGATATTCCACGCAAGTGGAAATCAAAAGAAAGCTGGAGTAGCAATTCTCATTTCAGAAAAAATAGACTAAAATAAAGACTATTAGAAGAGACAAAGAAGGACACTACATAACAATCAAGGGATCAATCCAAGAAGAAGATATAACAATTGTAAATATTTATGCACCCAACATAGAAGCACCTCAATAAAAGTGGCAAATGCTAACAGCCATAAAAGGAGAAATCAACAGTAACACAATAATAGTAGGGGTCTTTAACACCCCACTTTCACCAATGGATAGATCATCTAAAACGAAAATAAATAAGGAAACACAACATTTAAATGACACACTAAACAAAATGGACTTAATTGATATATATAGGACATTCCATCCAAAATCAACAGAATACACTTTTTTTTTACTTTTATGGTAAATTTATTTTTTATTTTTGAATTTTATTTTATTTATTTGTTTATACTGCATGTCCTTATTAGTGATCAATTTTATACACATCAGTGTATACATATCAATCCCAATCGCCCAATTCATCACACCACCACCAGCACCCCCCCGACTTCTTTCCCCCCTTGGTGTCCATACATTTATTCTGTACATCTGTGTCTCAATTTCTGCCCTCCTGATTAGCTGTAGTAGTTTTCTGGTGGCATCTTTAGGATTCTCTATGTATAGTATCATGTCATCTGCAAACAGTGACAGTTTTACTTCTTCTTTCCAATTTGTACAGAATACACTTTCTTCTCAAGTGTTCAAGGAACATTATCCAGGATAGATCATACCTTTGGTCACAAATCAAGCCTTGGTAAATGTAAGAAAATTGAAATCATACCAAGTATCTTTTCCGACCACAATGCTATGAGACTAAATATCAATTACAGGGAAAAAACTGTAAAAAATACAAATACATGGCAGCTAAACAATACACTACTAAATAACCAAGAGATCACTGAAGAAATCAAAGAGGAAATAAAAAAATACCTAGAAACAAATGACATAGAAAATACACTGACCCAAAAACTATGGGATGCAGCAAAAGCAGTTCTAAGAGGGAAGTTAATAGCAATACAATCCTACCTCAAGAAACAACAAAAATCTCAAATAAACAACCTAAACTTACACCTAAAGCAATTAGAGGAAGAAAAATAAAAGGAACCCCAAAGTTAGCAGAAGGAAAGAAATCACAAAGATCAGATCAGAAATAAATGAGAAAGAAATGAAGGAAATGATAGTAAAGATCAATAAAGCTAAAAGCTGGTGCTTTGAGAAGATAAACAAAATTGATAAACCATTAGCCAGACTCATCAAGAAAAAAAGGGGGAAGACTCAAATCAACAGAATTAGAAATGAAAACAGAGAAGTAACAACTGACACTGCAGAAATACAAAGGATCATAAGAGACTACTACAAGCAACTACATGCCAATAAAATGGACAACCTGGAAGAAATGGACAAATTCTAAGAAAAGCACAATGTTCCGAGACTGAACCAGGAAGAAATAGAAAATATAAAGAGAAAAATCACAAGCACTGAATTTGAAACTGTGATCAAAAATCTTCCAACAAACAAAAGCCCAGGACCAGATGGCTTCACAGGCGAATTCTATTCAAACATTTAGAGAAGAGCTAACACCCATCCTTCTCAAACTCTTCCAAACTATAGCAGAGGGAGGAACACTCCCAAACTCATTCTGTGAGGCCACCATCACCCTGATACCAAAACAGGACAAGGATGTCACAAAAAAAGAAAACTACAGGCTAATATCACTGGTGAACATAGATGCAAAAATCCTCAACAAATTACTAGCAAACAGAATCCAAGAGCACATTAAAAGGGTCATACACTATGAGCAAGTGGGGTTTATCCCAGGAATGCAAGGATTCTTCAATATATGCAAATCAATCAGTGGTACACCATATTAACAAACTGAAGGAGAAAATCACAGCAAGATCCTTTTTGACCCACCTCCTAGAGAAATGGAAATAAAAACAAAAAGAAACAAATGGGACCTAATGAAACTTCAAAGCTTTTGCACAAGAAAGAAAACCATAAACAAGATGAAAAGGCAACCCTTAAGGATTTCCATGGTGGTGCAGTGGTTAAGAATCTGCCTGTGGATGCAGGGGACACGGGTTCGAGACCTGGCCTGGGAAGATCCCACATGCTGTGCAGCAACTCAGCCCACGTGCCACAACTACTGAAGACCAAGAGCCTAGAGCCCATGCTCCGCAACAAGAGAAGCCACTACAATGAGAAGCCCACGCACCACATCGAAGAGTAGCCCTCGCTTGCCGCAACCAGAGAAAGCCCACTTGCAGCAATGAAGACCCAACGCAGCCAAAAATAAATAAAATAAATAAATTTTAAAAAGATCTACAAACAATAAATGCTGACGAGGGTGTGGAGAAAAGGGAACCCTCTTGCACTGTTGGTGGGAATGTAAATTGATACAGCCACTATGGAGAGCAGTATGGAGGTTCCTTAAAACACTAAATATAGAACTACCATACGACCCAGCAATCCCACTACTGGGCATATACCCTGAGAAAACCATAATTCAAAAAGAGTCATGTACCAAAATGTTCATTGCAGCTCTATTTACAATAGCCAGGACATGGAAGCAACCTAAGTGTCCATCAACAGATGAATGGATAAAGAAGATGTGGCACATATATACAATGGAATATTACTCAGCCATAAAAAGAAAGAAAATTGAGTTATTTGTAGTGAGGTGGATGGACCTAGAGTCTGTCGTACAGAGCAAAGTAAGTCAGAAAGAGAGAAACAAATACTGTATACTAACACATACATATGGAATTTTAAAAGAAAATGGTTCTGATGAACCTATGGGCAGAACAGGAATAAAGACGCAGATGTAGAGAATGGACTTGAGGACACGGGGAGGGGAATGGGTAAGCTGGGACGAAGTGAGAGAGTGGCATGGACATATATACACTTCCAAATGTAAGATAGATAGCTAGTGGGAAGCAGCTGCATAGCACAGGGAGATCAGCTCGGTGCTTTGTGACCACCTAGAGGGGTGGGATAGGGAGGGTGGGAGGGAGACGCAAGAGGGAGGGGGTATGGGGATATATGTATATGAATAGCTGATTCACTTTGTTATAAAGCAGAAACTAACACACCATTGTAAAGCAATTATACTCCAATAAAGATGTTAAAAAAAATAATATGTGGCCTTGATGGACAATAAAGAAAAAATATATGAACAAAAAGGCAAATATAAAAAGCACCCCTAATACTATTCTTCAGAACAAACTGCTCCTAACTTTTTGGTGTATATTATTTCAATCTTCCTGAACTTCTAATGACTAAAAAGTCAACATTAGTTCCTGGTAAGAACACTATTCACTCCATTAACAGGGCAAAGAAAATGGTCAAATAACCAGAACTCCAATTTTGCACCTTCAGAAGGTATTGGTGGCCATGTTTCCCCAATTCTCATGAGGAACAGGTACCCCTGCTGGTGCTGACAGTAACCCAGAGAAGAAGGAAGGCTGCAGGCCACTCCTGCACGTCTGCCTGGACACACATGGGTACCCAGCTCAGGAAGAGATATGGATGAAGAGAAGGGAGAATCCTTTCTCAAAGGCAGTCAGGAAACACGTGTTCCAGGTCACAGGGGAGCAGACAAAAGTATGACTCTATTAATGAATCCTTCCCACTGAATCCCGCTGAGCTCCTGGCTGCACAATTGTCTTAACTATGAACTTTAGGAACCTGAGAATTAAATTCACTGGAAATTCCAGTGTGCAGAGAACTAAGAAACAGGAACAGGGACTTCCCTGGTGGCGCAGTGGATAGGACTCAGCGCTCCCAATGCAGGAGGCCTGGGTTCGATCCCTGGTCGGGGAACTAGATCCCACATGCATTCCTCAACTAAGAGTTCACATGCCACAACTAAGGAGCAAGCCTGCTGCAACCAAGACCTGATGCAACCAAATAAGTAAATTAATTTTTTAAATAAATAAAAGGCTCCTACACCTTTTCAAAAAAGAAAAGAAACAGGAACTGAAAAGTCTAAGCCAAATTAGTTTGCATTTCCTGTTTGTGGACTGATTTCTAAAAATATGGAGAATGGTGTGGTGAGAGGTGATGACAGTATAAACAAGAGGGGCTGAGCACAGATGTGGAAGGACAAACCGATGTGAGAGGCATCAGGAGGGAGAGCTGACGAGAGGGAGGAGATGAACAGGCAGCCTGAAGACCAAGAGAAGAATAAACACAATCAACCACAGAGTTTCAAATGCAGTAAAGGCTCAGACGTCAACGTTATGTATCTTCTTTGAAGCATTATATTTATTTATACCTAAGAAGGCAACCTTGACTTATGGGACTTTTCAAGTTAATAGATTTTGGTTAATGGATTTGGTTAATCCATTTGGATTCTGGGCAAACTGACTCAATCTCATTATAATTTAGAGCTTGTTGCTAGGTAACTACGTCCGAGGTTCTTTCTGATCCCTAGATCAAGATATCCTTGCCCAAAAGTCAGTAAGCTAATCTGTTTAGATGTATGCACTTGTCATTTATGAAACTAACTCTGCAGAGTCAGATATTTTCCCGCAGAAGCTGAGCGTTCACCCGCTGGTAACCTTAGTCATCTTTTTAAAAACACGAGGATGCCAAAAAAAAAAAAAAGATTCCAAATGTAGAAGAAAACATAGCACAAGGAACAGAAAGAAATTCCTCACAGTATGGCATTAGATGGTTTTTGAAGTTATTGTAAATTGTGTATTTTTTGTATTTTTCATTTTATAATTGCTTCTTGCTCCTATGTAACAGTACAGGGTTAAGCGTTAAAAAACTGTTTCTTGGCCTTAAAACAAACCGAACAAAAAACCTGAGGAAATAGAATAGGCCCCTCCCACTGAATGGCCAACAACCCTCTGTCCTTGGCTTCAGAGTTACAGAAGTGTGACGCAGCATCCTGTGAACTGAAAATACAAAATCCTCGCCTGCACCTTCTCGTGGAGGACATAGGAGGTCAGAGAGAGAGGATACATGGGAGCAGTCTGGCTCCCAGGGGGTGAGCAGCCCAGGAGGGTTAACGTGGAGATGGGCTCTGGACGATGGAGTTGAGCACAGGGACTCTGGTCTATAGGACACAGGAAGGGATGGGGTAACTGAGGGAGAAACACAGCACCTAAAGGACACTTGAAAGACAGCCTATTCATACCATTAGTTGTCAGCCTCGTTCTAGGTCTTGTGTGGGCGATTACTGTTCAGCACCGTGAATGAACTCACGTACTGTGCACGTATTGCTCCAAAGATATCACACAGTGACCACATATGATGCTAAACACTTCCTGTGAATTTATTTGACCAATAAATAAATAAATGTCACAAAACTGTGGTGTGTCTATAAAGACTATAGAGAAAGGTGTTAAGTGCCGGTGATTCTACTGAACCCATCAAACAGGAACGCTTTGGGGACTTCCCTGGTGGTCCAGTGGTTAAGACTCTGCACTCCCAAAGCAGGCGACCCGGGTTCAATCCCTGGTCAGGGAACTAGATCCCACTTGCTGCAACTAAATAGCCCACATGCAGCAACGAAGATCCCGCGTGCCGCAACTAAGACCCAGAGCAGCCAAATAAATAAAAATTAAAAAAAAAAAAAAAAAAGGAACGCTTTGGAAGAAGGCACCCTGCATTGAAACAGACTTCAGTGACTTCCCTGGTGGTGCAGTGGTTAAGACTCCGCCTGCCAATGTAGGGGACACGGGGTTCTATCCCTGGTCCGGGAAGATCCCACATGCCGCGGAGCAGCTAAGCCCGTGCACCACAACTACTGAGCCCGCGTGCCACAACTACTGAAGCCCGCGCACCTAGAGCCCTTGCTCCGCAACAAGAGAAGCCACCGCAGTGAGAAGCCCGTGCACCGCAAGGAAGAGCAGCCCCCGCTCACCGCAACTAGAGAAAGCCCGCGCGCAGCAACAAAGACCCAATGCAGCCAAAAAATTTTTAATTAAAAAAAAACAGACTTCATAAACCATATCTGAACAAAATGTACTTGAGATGTGGCACATTTGGGGCAATAAACAAAATGAAATGAGAACACGGAAATGTTTCCCATACAATTCTGGTGGTGCATTCAGTCACTCCCTTTCTTCCAATGATATTTTTCTCGTTAAAATCCGATCTATGGCACATTTCAAGTTCTCTCCCATCCAACAGTAACACACGGGAAGCAATAAGCCGCATGTACCCTGGGGGACACCAAGTGAAGACTCTCAGGGTTCCAAGCTCCATGTGACACTGCAGTCAACAAGACTTGTCAGCCGCTGATTGCACAAATCTGACACACTGCCAGGTGGGGCTGGGTGAAATATGTGGATAATACATATAAGAGTGTTGGAACTGAGTCATACAATTTTTGCCTGTTTTATGGGGAAAAAATAAAAACAATTCAAAAATTGGGCTTGAGGGGAACTCACTTCTTCCCTGGACATCTGAAAGCCTGGGTGGCAGCTTAAACTATTCTAATTGTTCAGCTAAATCTGCTTTGCTCCCAGTGAGACAAAGGCTTTTAAATTCAACAATGTTCTTGCCTGAAAGCTCAAAAACGAATCATCTTTTTCATGCTGTTGCCAATAGCTTTAGTGTTTTGTCAGAAGTGCATCCTTCTTCCAACAGAAATCTGCCAACGAACACACACACAACCCTAAATGATTGAAGAGCTTCATTTCATCCTTATTTAAGTACCACAGGAAAAAAGTCTTCAATTTTTAAAATATACTTATGAGAAACTCATCTATCATATGAGTGAAATTAACTTTCTTCCCCTGAAAATTCTTGTCGAAAGTTAGTTAATTCTGGGCTCAGTACTGAACTTTTTGGGGAATTTCCCACGCTTCTCCCTGGCTGTGTTGTCCTTGTGTAGCACTTGCTCGCCTGGGGCAGGAATGGAGAAAGAAGACAGCTGGGGCGCTGGGGCCTCGGCCGTTAGAGGAGCAGAGGGGACTAAAGGGCCCCTGTCGTCTGGAGGGCTCCCTCACCCGTGCCGTGCTCCCAAAACTCAGATCCCGAAACCAGAACCTGCCATGCCTTTCTTCAGTTTGCACGCACACATGTGCACACACACACACACACATACACACACACACACGCACACTTTCGCAAATACAAGCACATCCCTTGACTACTCACTAGGTCTACTTAGGTAGCAATGAATGTTGACATTTCTTCCTGTTTCGCAGTTACATGTGCCTATAGCCAAAAAGCCAGTGTGACAATGAAGTAGAGCAGTCTTTCTAAGGTGTATTCTGAGTTCATAATTAATCATTATTTCTATCCCTGGCATTTCCCAGCATCTCTCCCTCTGTTCACTCCCTTCTCAGATATCTTCACCAAAATACCCCTTATAAAGGGCTTAACTTGAACACGATTGTATTTTTTAGAAAATCATCTCTGTAAACTCATCCCAGTTCACAGATTTTCACCAGTTGAATGATTTTTGACTATTAACAAAACAAAAACAAAGCACAAACAAAACAAAACAAAGCACCTTTAACCACATCAGTAGAAACCCACAGGAATTAAGTCTTACTACACCATGAATCAAAAGCAGATTGGGGGCTTCCCTGGTGGCGCAGTGGTTGAGAGTCCGCCTGCCGATGCAGGGGCCACGGGTTCGTGCCCCGGTCCGGGAAGATCCCACGTGCCGCGGAGCGGCTGGGCCCATGAGCCATGGCCGCTGAGCCTGCGCGTCCGGAGCCTGTGCTCCACAACGGGAGAGGCCACAACAGTGAGAGGCCCGCGTACCGCAAAAAAAAAAAAAGCAGATTGGTACAAGCTGATTTGCTCCAAAAAACAAGAGCGTGTGATGCTCTTGAATTATTTCCGTGCACCAATCACCCAGATTCAGTTTCATACCAAATAAACTTTTCTACTACCGCAATATTTATCTAAACATGTTCTAATCCAAACTCTTCTTGTGTTAACAAAAATTCAGCTGAGTAAATTGAAGATTCTAATGGGCTTTATTAAACAATTCATGAATCAGGCAGCATTCCATCCAGCAAGTAGAGAGGAGCTCCAAGGAGCTGCACAAAATGAAAGTCTTTTATAGGCAGAAGGCGGCAAAGAGCGGACTGTTTCAGGCTTAGGGAACCTACCTACAGGGGATAAAAGGGGACTATGAGGCAGATACCTCACTGGTGCTGACCTGAAAATTCAAGACTGACCAGTTGAGACTACAGTCCTGGGGGAGGTTGTAACTGCGGTTAGGTTAGGTGTTAAGTCTTGGTTTGCTGATGTGACACTGAGCACAGGTCACTCTGCTTAGGGCCTGTCATGTCTTTTTTAACAATTATCTTTCATTAAAACAGCTTCCCACCCGCTTCTGGTAACCATATTGCTGTTATTCTATTCAACTAAGATAAAAATATTGTAAATATCTTACTTTTCCTTCATATTCAATTTTTTGTCCTAATTTTTTTTGAAAATGCCTTATTTACCTCTATCTTTGTTTCAATCCCTTTTCTCTGTAAGATTATATTACTGTAATAGCTCTCCAGTGGGCTACCCTGATCCCAGATTGCATCCAGTGTGCCAAAAAAAAAAAAAAACTACAACTCTGTGTTCTGTTTTTAATAATTTCATTTATTTATTTATTTATTTTTGGTTGCGTTGAGTCTTCGTTACTGCACATGGGGCTTCTCTAGTTGCGGTGAGCAGGGGCTAATCTTCGTTGTGATGTGTGGGCTTCTCATTGCAGTGGCTTCTCTTGTGGTGGAGTGCAGGCTCTAGGCACAAGGGCTTCAGTAGTTGCAGTACACGGTCTCAGTAGGTGCGGCACACGGGCTTAGTTTCTCTGCACCATGTGGGATCTTCCCGGACCAGGGATCGAACCCGTGTCCCCTGCATTGGCAGGTGGATTCTTAACCACTGTGCCACCAGGGAAGTCCCAACTCTATGTTCTGAATGTCACATCTCTAACCCCAAAATGAGTCCCATTATTTATTGGATTAAATCCAAAATACTCAGCTTGACCTTTGGGGAGCTTTCATAATACCCTCCCCCTTCCTTTCTGTCCATTGTTCACACTGGTCTTTAGATTTCATCTGACCTGACAAGAAATGCCAATCAGGGAATTCCCTGACAATCCAGTGGTTAGGACTCTGTGCTTTCACTGCTGAGGGTGTGGGTTCAATCCCTGGTCAGGGAACTAAGAACCTACAAGCCACGCGGTGTGGCCAAAAAAAAAAAAAGAGATGCCAGTCATCCTTTTAAGCATATGTCATACTCAATGTCATCTCTGTGCCAACATTCACTGTAACCTATTGTTTAGAGAGTTGCCTCCTTAAAGGGCCACGTAGCTCCACCAGTAACTGTGATAAGCTTTCTTGAACCTTTTCGAGCTCTGAAAGTAATTTGTGGAGCAGATCACACAACTGCACCTCTAATTATTCTTACATTCTTACTTAAATATTGACTTCTCCTTGCATTAAATTTGTGAGTTCTTTGGGACAGGTCTGTTTCTTAATGAGAAGTAAGATAAACATGCAAAGAAAACATTAACTTTCCTATATAACAGCCATAACCTACTATAAAATGTAATAGGAAAAGAATCCCATTTATTTAGCAAAACAGGAGTATACCTAGGAATGTAACTAAAAGTAAGCATGCAGGCCATTATAAAGAAAGCTTGATTGAAGTACAGCAAAGAAAACCAGGAAAAATAGCGAGAGACAGGCCATTATTATTGCAGGAGGTTCAATACTCTAAAAAGTCAATGCTTTTTTTTTTTTTTTTTAGTTGCGCAGCTTGTGAGATTTTAGTTCCCCGACCAGGGATCAAACCTGGGCCCATCAGCAGTGAGAGTGTGGAGTCCTAACCACTGGACCGCCAGGGAATTCCCAAAAAGTCAATGCTTCCAACAAATTAATCTCTCAGCCTAAAGACTCCCAAAAGTCTCCATATTTTGACATGCTGTTTCTAGCTCATTAAGAAAATAAAGCAAATGGCAAGAACAACCTGAATACTTTTCGGGGAAAAAAATCATAATATAAATGAACTTGCTATAGCAGATAAATATTTAATAATTATTCAATAATTAAAACAGCATTGTCTTGGAATAGCAATAGGAAAACAAGAAAAATGAGTCAAGAAGCAGAATTAGGCATAATATTATAAAATATAATAAAGTAGCATTTCAAATTGATAAAGAAAAGATGGGCTGTTTAATGTATGGCTGAGTAAACAACTTATACTAAATATAAAAATAAATATCAGATTAAAATCTAAACATTAAAAAACAAAACTAACACTTCAACCTTTTGAAATTATGGTAGTGACAAAAACAAATTTGAAAAGGACTGCACGTTTGTCATGAAAGAAACAGTTTATAAAGTATAGTGTAACAGTATGCCACAGCCTTCACCACCAGAAGGAGTAAGGTACGTTTATTTGTACTGACATTTAAAGTTTCCAAGAAACTAAAAAGAATAAGGTAGACTTATTTGTACTGACATTTAAAGTTTCTAAGACATACAGCTGCATGGAAAAAGCCAGTGAAATGAACAGACATGAACCTCAATCTCATTTATGATTCTATAATGAGACACAGGGATTGTTTAAATGCACAATTTAATGAGTGAATGTGAATGAGCGAGGATGTTAGGATGCTAGGCAGTAATAGTGAACACTGGTTGCCCAGGGAGGGGAGGAGGGGTGGGTGTGTAGCCAGGAGATGGAAAAGTAGAGGAGACCTTCATGTTTCACTGCAAGTTCCTCTGCAGAGTTTAAAACTATGACATGATAAAGAGGAGAAACATGTGTAATTAATTCATACCAAAGAAATACAGGAAAAGTGCCATTGTCTTTTAGTAGAGATGGCATTCCTAAAAACATGCAAACCTTTAAGAGGAAAACACGTTCGATAACCAACAAGGTCCTACTGTATAGCACAGGGAATTATAATTAATATCCTGGGGTAAACCATAATGGAAAAGCATACAAAAATGAATGTATAACTGAATCACTTTGCTGTACAGCAGAAATTAACACAACATTGGTAATCAACTATACTTCAATTAAAAAAAAAACAAACGAGGGACTTCCCTGGTGGTCCACTGTTAAAGACTCCACGCTTCCACTGCAGGGGATACAGGTTCAATCCCTGGTTGGGGAACTGTTATCCTACATGCCTCATGGTGTGGCCAAAAACTGTAAATAAATAAAAATAAAGGAAAATGCTGTCAGATTTGATCGCATAGAAATGTAACGTCTTTCTAGGTCAAAAAAAAACCCACAAAAACAAAGTGAAAACACAAGTTGTACCTGACAGAAGTATTTGAAAATGTATAACAGATGAAGGATAAATAGTCATAATATATGAAGAATTATTATGAACAAGAAAAAGACAAACTATCCCATAGAGAAATGGGCATCTGATAGAAAAGACAATTAACAAGACACAATCACAAAATTACAGGTGGAACATACAAAAAGATGTTCAACCTGTCTAGTTATAAGAGAAATGCATGTGTTTTTTTTTGTTTGTTTGTTTGTTTTTTTTGCAGTACGCGGGCCTCTCACTGTTGTGGCCTCTCCCGTTGCGGAGCACAGGCTCCGGACGCGCAGGCTCAGCGGCCATGGCTCACGGGCCCAGCCGCTCCGCGGCATGCGGGATCCTCCCGGACCGGGGCACGAACCCCTGTCCCCTGCATTGGCAGGCGGGCTCTCAACCACTGCGCCATCAGGGAAGCCCGAGAAATGCATATTAAAATGGTAAGTTTGCCCATCAAATATATAAGAATTTTAAAAAATATTGATAATATTCAAACTCAGTGAGAGCTGAGGTTAGCAATCACTCTCAAAAGTGCTTCTTGTGAGTATAAATTAATATTATCGTGTATATGCTGGCAAGTACTTGGAGGCAACCTAAATGTTCACTGGCAATGTGATGGTTAAACAAGTAACTAGGAGATGGTGCAGTCAGTGAAAAGGACAACTATAGGCATTGAAAGATCTTCATGTTACATTGCTAAGTGAAGAACAAATCACAGGAAGATGTGTGTGCTGCACTCCTACCTATGTTGGGAAAAGACACTCAATCTACACAGAGTGTTATGGGCTGAATTGTGTCCCCCAGACTCATATGTTGAAGCCCTACCCCAGAAACATCAGAATGAGACTGTATTTGGAGACAGGGCCTTTAAAGAGGTGATTAAGTTAAAACAAGGCTGCGGGTGTGGGCCCCAATCCAATCTGACCAGTGTCCTTATAAGAAGAAGTAATTTGGACACACAGAGAGATACAGGGGAGAAAAGACCATGTGAGGACATGGCAAGAAGATGGCCGTCTGCAGGCCAAGGAGAGAGGCCTCAAGAGGAACCAAACTTGTTGACACCTTGATTTTGGACGTCCAGCCTCCAGAACTGTGAGAAAATTCAGGTCTGTCGTTTAAGCCCCCCAGTCTGTGGTGGTGTGTTATGGCAGGTGTTGCAGGGTAACACTAATAGTAAAGACTTTAGGCAGGTACATACCCAATGGGAAGTAGAGGTTGCTTCTGAAGCTCCGGAATAAGAAGGGGGAAAGGAGAAAGATTAAAAAGTATATATATATATAGAGAGAGAGAGAGAGAGAGTTCACATATGCTTTCATGTTGCTAGAAATGTTTAGAGCAGTTATTCCTTTTGTAGTTTTTTTTAAATTGAAGTATAGTTGATTTACCATGTTGTGTTCATTTCTGCTGTACAGCAAAGAGACTCAGTTATACACATACAGACATTCCTTTCCCTTATGGTTTATCACAGGATATTGAACATAGTTCCCCGTGCTCTACAGTAGGACCTTGTTGTTTATCCATTCTATATATAAAAGCTGACATCTACTAACCCCAAGCTCTCACTCTATCCCTCCCGTCTTTCATAATTAAAAAAGAAAAAGAAAAAAAAAGGATCACTCTGGCGAGTTGGGGAACATTTGTTGATGACACACAAAGCAATACTTTAACCCATTACACAATGTTCTAAACAGAATAGGTGCAGACAGTATGTTTTGAGTTTAGTTATACAGGAATGTCATAAAGTTTATATATGGAGTATGTATTTTTGAAAAGACTTAAATTATCAGTTCTATTTTCAGAAGGTACATTTTCAGAAAAAGAGACCCCACAGCCAGTGTAATTTTAAGTCCAAAGACTGTTCATTTTCCTCACGGCATCTCCATTACTGCAACAAACCACCACCACATTTTGCTAAATCTAAGTTATTCCAAATTAAATAAACAACACACAAACAAAGTCAGAAACATTTCCACCCCAGAGAGGGCAGCAGAATCCACAGCAAAGCTCTCTGGCTCGACCCTCCATGGCCACAGATACTACCTGCCGGACGCAGATTCTGACAGGTTGTCTTACCCAACAGCTGGCTTCAAGAACTTGCTTTACACTCAGGTCACTAAAGGACAAATTCAAGAAAAAGAAGCAAAGGGATGAGGAAGTCGCCCCGTCTCCCAATTCTGAAACTTAAAATCGTCGGCTAGAAGCGTAAAAACTCTACCATCGAAGTGTTCACTAGCTGGACCGTGTTTTAACCCGGCTCCACTGTCCACGCTCTGCCATCCGCATCCCGCCCATCCCTGGGATTAGGGTTTGGATCCATATTGTGACATATTTGTTAACCTGAATCTTATTGTGTGATTTTTGCCAGAGAAGAGTCTGCCCTGAGAGGAATGATGTTGGAGGCTCCAAGCAGAGGAACTACGTACCTAGAATTGAGCTGAAAAATGACACTGGTTGCTGTGTTGATGACAGACAAAGGAGGTGGGGGGCAAGCAGGCAGAAGAGTTAAGCATCTATTAAAATAGTCTAATGAAGGAGATGGTGGTGACTTAGCCCAGAGCATAGGAGGGGAGAGGTGAGAAGCAGTCAGATTCTGGATCTTTTGAAGGTAGAGCCAAGAGAATTTCCTGATGATTGGATTTGAGGGGTGAGAGTAAAAGAAAAGAATCAAGGGTAAGTTGGAGTTTGGTCATAGACAAATGGAAGATTAAGTTGTTGGATGCAGGGGTCTTGGAGAATCAAGAGTATGTCTGGGGGACTTCCCTGGAGGTCCAGTGATTAAGACTCTGCTCTTACACTGCAGGGGGCACAGGTTAGATCCCTGGTCTGGGAACTAAGATCCTGCAAGCCACACAGTGTGGCCAAAAAAAAGAAGAGTGTGTTTGGGCATATATTGGAGATTTCACATAGAACACTGGATATACGATTAGAGTTTAGAACCAAGGTCTGAGCTGGACATACAGATTTGGGAGTGGAGGCTGTAGAGTCTGTGTCTGATGCCAATGAGTTGGGTGTGACAGAGGTGAGGTCCAAGGTCAGAGAGACGAGGAGGGACAGCAGGAGAGATGAGAGGAGGGAGAGCGTGACACCCTAGAAACCCAGATGAGGAAGAGGCTTTGAAGAAGGGAGGTGACCAAGCAGCCTTGTCCGCTGTTAGAGCAGGACGGGACAGGGAAGGGCCATTGGTTTCCCGTACTGCAGTCATTGGGCACCGTGATAAGTGCAGTCTCCAGGCCGTGGTGGTACAAAGTACTTTTGTAGGATGACGAAGCAGATTGCAAAGCGCTATCTGCTATGTTTTTTGTTTACATCACAGGAGGAAGCACATTAATTGATAATACTATCTGGAATCAGATTACTACCAGATTTCTGGTAACATATTTTTTTTTTTTTTTGCGGTATGCGGGCCTCTCACTGTTGTGGCCTCTCCCATTGCGGGGCACAGGCTCCAGACGCACAGGCTCAGCGGCCATGGCTCACGGGCCCAGCCGCTCCGCGGCATGTGGGATCTTCCCGGACCGGGGCACGAACCTGCGTCCCCTGCATTGGCAGGCAGACGCTCAACCACTGCGCCACCAGGGAAGCCCTCTGGTAACATATTGATACGAATCTATGTCGGTGTGATAAAGAAGAGATACATATACATTGAAATATTTTTAATTAACTTGAGAGGAAACCATGGAGCCGTAGATAAAAATCACAGAATCTTGCCAAAAGTTTATTTTTATCTTAGGAAAAAACCTCCTTCCTATTAAACCTTTACCAAAGCCGCTAAAGAGCGCAAAATCGACTGGCTGATAACCCACCTCTCAGCGATATTAGGTACAATTAGCAAATGCTCTGAAATAGATGCGGGACCTAGGAGGAGAAGCAATGGCCCTGAATAATCTCCAAACTGAATACTCAGCAAGCATTACAAAGCATCTGTAGTCCAGAGAAAGGTGGCCTGCAGATCCCAAGGCCTGTATTTCTGCATCACCTTTGCCACGAGCAAGCTGCCTGAACTCTGAAAGGCTACTGGCCCTTCTGGGCCTCCAATTCTTCACGTATAAAATGAGTGGGTCAGAACAGAACCTCCAATTCTAAAACGCCATAAGCCTGTACCAGCATAAAAACATTGGTGTCATTCAGAGCAATCTTTGAGGGTATATAGGAGTGAACTCCATTCTTCTCTACGTATTTTTAAACTCAGAAGATCATTCTCGGATTCAAACTTGACACTACTGATAGCTTTCTTTCCCAGTACCCTATTCTCTATGCAAATGGACTGACTCTAGGACGCATTGAACTGCGATGATGCTGTTGAGTTGCAACATGCAGGGAAGACACAAATATTTACACCTTTCTCTTCCTCCCCAGAACCAGTCAATTCAGAAGGTTTAGTAATAATGAAGGATTACTGCACCCAACAGTCGTGAGCATGGAAATGGTGACGCTGTCCCCGTGGGGCCTTCAGGGGCTATACCACCAAATGAAATGTTTAGTTTGCTTTTCCAGCAAAGAGATCCTGAACATAATATTTCAAGCTTTGCCTATTGATGTAGCAGAACTGAAAGAAAAATCAAATCAAAATGAAACAAAAAACTCATTATGGTGAAAGGCAAGGGTTAGACGAAGGTATCTTTGCCTTCCAGAAGTAAGTTACAAAATGCAGATGCATGGTTTATAAACATTTACTTTTCTCATGAAATAGAATCAAGAAAATCATACATAACAGAAATGCAAATCAGCACTCTAGGACAATAAAAATCTGAAGAAAGAACACTGTTGGCTTTCAAGTCTCATTAGATGTCAGAAGATATTTATTAGCAAAAATAACAAACCAGGGCTTCCCTGATGGCGCAGTGGTTGAGAGTCCGCCTGCCGACGCAGGGGACACAGGTTTGTGCCCCGGTCCGGGAGGATCCCACATGCCACGGAGCGGCTGGGCCCGCGAGCCATGGCCGCTGAGCCTGCGCGTCCGGAGCCTGTGCTCCGCAGCGGGAGAGGCCACAGCAGTGACAGGCCCGCGTACCGCAAAAAAAAAAGAAAAAAGAAAACCACTACTTTGCCTAGCATTTTAAAAATATAGCTTAACGAGACTGAAAGGCAGGTCACCTTGCCCACTCCCTGCTGGGCACCCATAAAGTGTTCAGATTCCATGGTGAACAAAATAGGAAGTGGTGGGTGTGCTTCAATCGGGATAGGACATGACTATCATCAACAACACATGTATCCTCTGGTTATAGATGACTAGTTAAAACTCCTAACATTTCCACGCCCTTTTTTAAAACAATTTATTTTTGGCTGCGTTGGGCGTTCTTTGCTGCACGCGGACTTTCTCTAGTTGCAGTGAGCGGGGTCTACACTTGGTTGCAGTGCACGGGCTTCTCATTGCAGTGGCTTCTCTTGTTGCAGAGCACAGGCTCTAGGCATGCGGGCTTCAGTAGTTGTGGCATGCAGGCTCAGTAGTTGTGGTGCATGGGCTTAGCTGCTCTGCGGCATGTGGGATCTTCCCAGACCAGGGCTCGAACCTGTGTCCCCTGCGTTGGCAGGCGGATTTTTAACCCCTGAGCCCCCAGGGAAGCCCTCTGTGCCATTTTTAATTAGAGTAAACTTCATAAACTTACCTTGCTTAAACATTCATGCACAGCAACCACGTTTGTTGAGAGTTTGCTGTGTTCTAGCCCCTCATAAGGCACTGGTGTGTATATATACAGTGGAATATTACTCAGCCATAAAAAAGAAATTCTGCCGTTTGTGACAACATGGATGGACCCAGAGAGCATCACGCTAAATGAAATAAGTCAGACAGAGAAGACAAACACCATATGATCTCACTTATATGTGGAATGTAAGACAACGACAACAATAAAATGAACTCACAGATACAGAAAACAGATTGCTGGTTGCCAGAGGCGGGGTGGGGAGCTGAAATGGGCGAGGGTGGTCAAGAGGTACAACGTTTCAGTTATAAAATAGATAAGGCCTGGGAATGTAATGTACAGCTTGGTGACGATAGTTAGCAATACTATATTGTATATTTGAAAGTTGCTAAGGGAATAGACCTTGAAAGTCCTCATCACAAGAAAAAAAAATTGTACCTGTGTAGTGTTGGATGTTAACTAGAAATACTGTGGTGATAATTCATAATATATACAAATATTTTATCACTACGTCATTTACCTGAAACTAATATGTTATATATCAACTGGATATCAATTTAAAAATTAAAAAGACAGTTTAAAAGAAAAAAAAAAGATTGGAAGGAAAATCAGAGAAGGGGATGAGAGCTGGCAGTCTCGGGGGAAGGAATGAACTCCCACCTGTACTGATTCCTAGACTAGTGGGATGGTCCAGAGGGAGTTTGCAAGGTAAATTATAAATGATACAGCAAGTGTGGGAGAGTGTAAATATTTTATTCTCTATTAGCACAACCCTGAAAAACAAATTTTCTCTAGATTTGATTACAGAAACTTTTCTTCGCTCAAAAATCGCTATATACAAATAACCAGAGGGAATGGAAAGAAACTAATTTTTTAAGAGCAATCAATCATTCGTTGTATTACTTCTTTCATTCATAACCACACAATGAGCACTGAGCACAGCTCTATTCTCTGTGCTCAGATGCTAAAGTGGATAAACACGAATTCTACAGTCCAGTGGAGATGAGGGGCGTGAACCACTCAGGGCAGGAGGGCAGTGGCCTGAGACAGGCATGCACCTTCCTGGGGTGCAGGTCACCTGGAGGACTAGAAGAGGGCCCAGGGGGTCGAGCCCAGGACCTCGGGGCAGAGACTGCGGCTGGAGAGACCCTGCACTTAGGGCGGGGTGCCGCCCAGCAGAAGGCACAGCATCCACCCGGGCTGGACTTAGGGAAATCAAGCTGACACAAGCGTCAGGAGGACAGAGGAAGACTGGCACAAATACACTGTGGTGGTTCAAGCTGCGAACCTCAGGAAGACAGAGCCCCTGCCCACCTCCAGAGGGGTCTGAGCTGACACAGAGGAAGCTCCGAGCTGGATCTCACTGTGCCCAGCGGAGAAGCACCTGCTGTCCAGACACAGCGGCGAAGGCTTATAGCTCTTATATTTGGTGTTCTCCAGACACTAGTGAATTTATATATTTGTGTATAAAGAAATACATATATCTTTTTATCCTTTTTTTCTACAAAACTTGAACCATTCTCTGCATACCATATTTTTTAAATTAATTAATTCATTTACTTTTGGCTGTGTTGGGTATTCGCTGCTGTGCACGGGCTTTTCTCTAGTTGCGGCGGGTGGGGGCTACTCTTCATTGCAGTGCGCGGGTTTCTCACTGCAGTGGCTTCTCTTGTTGCTGAACATGGACTCTAGGCGTGTGAGGTTCAGTAGTTGTGGCATGTGGGCTCAGTAGTTGTGGCTCGCGGGTTCTAGAGTGCAGGCTCAGTAGTTGTGGCACACAGGCTTAGTTGCTCCATGGCGTGTGGGATCTTCCTGGACCAGGGCTCTAACCTGTGTCCCCTGCATTGGCAGACAGATCCTTAACCACTGCACCACCAGGGAAGTCCCTGCATACCATCCTATAATTTTGGGGTTTTTTTAACTTAATGTGTCTTAAAATTTTTTCCATCTCAAAAATATAAATTTATGCCATAATATAACAGCTGTATAATATTACATGATATACCTGGATCAAAATTTTCCTGATTATTCATCTATTGTGAGGAATATGAGTTGTTGTTTTCTATTTTCACTCTCATAAACAAATACATGATGGAAAACCTTGCAGTTTTCCCATTATTTCCTAGGATTAAATTCCTGGGATTGAATTTACCCTGGAACAAAGGATGGTTACTTTTGAAATTTTGATACATGTTCATATTGCTCCCTGGAAAGGTCGATCCAATCTTCACTCTCACCAATAGCATGAGATTTCCCATAAAACCATGTTGGATGCTTAATGAAACACTCCCACCTTGAGATACTAACACCTGCTATGTCACACATACACAAGTGTATCAGTTTTCTTCTCAGATCATTCATTTATCATTTTTTTGATATGGTCTAAACATATACATAACATTTTGATTAAAAGCAATTTTCCAGTGTAAAAATCTATACACAGACCAGAGGGCAGACAGCAGAAGCAAGAAATACAATTCTGCAGCCTGTGGAAGGAAAACCACATTCACAGAAAGATAGACAAAATGAAAAGGCAGAGGACTTTGTACCAGATGAAGGAACAAGATAAAACCCCAGAAAAACAACTAAATGAAGTGGAGATAGGCAACCTTCCAGAAAAAGAATTCAGAATAATGATAGTGTAGATGATCCAGGACCTCGGAAAAAGAATGGAGGCAAAGATCGAGCAGATGCAAGAAATGTTTAACAAAGACCTAGAGGAATTAAAGCACAAACAGAGATGAACAATACAATAACTGAAATGAAAACTACACTAGAAGGAATCAATAGCAGAATAACTGAGGCAGAAGAACGGATAAGTGACCTGGAAGACAGGATGGTGGGATTCACTGCTTCGGAACAGAATAAAGAAAAAAGAATGAGAAGAAATGAAGACAGCCTAAGAGACCTCTGGGACAACATTAAATGCAACAACATTCGCATTATAGGGGTCCCAGAAGGAGAAGAGAGAGAGGAAGGACTTGAGAAAATATTTGAAGAGATTATAGTTGAAAACGTCCCTAACATGGGAAAGGAAATAGCCACCCAAGTCCAGGAAATGCAGAGAGTCCCAGGCAGGATAAACCCAAGGAGAAACATGCCTAGACACATAGTAATCAAACTGACAAAAAACTAAAGACAAAGAGAAATTACTGAAAGCAACAAGGGAAAACTGACAAATAACACACAAGGGAATCTCCATAAGGTTAACAGCTGATTCCTCAGCAGAAACTCTACAAGCCAGAAGGGAGTGGCATGATATACTTAAAGTGATGAAAGGGAAGAACCTACAACCAAGATTACTCTCACTGGCAAGGATCCCATTCAGTTTTGATGGAGAAATCCAAAGCTTTATAGACAAGCAAAAGCTAAGAGAATTCAGCACTACCAAACCAGCTCTACAACAAATGCTAAAAAACTTCTAAGTGGGAAACACAAGAGAAGAAAAGGACCTACAAAAACAAACCCATAACAATTCAGAAAATGGTCATAGGAACATACATATCAATAATTACCTTAAACATGAATGGACTAAATGCTCCAACTAAAAGACACAGGCTCACTGAATGGATACAAAAACAAGACCCACATATATGCTGTCCACAAGAGACCCACTTCAGACCTAGGGACACATACACACTGAAAGTGAGGGGATGGAAAGAGATATTCCATGCAAATAGAAATCAAAAGAAAGCTGGAGTAGCAATACTCGTATCGGATAAAATAGACTTTAAAATAAAGACTATTACAAGAGACAAGGAAGGACCCTACGTAATGATCAAGGGATCAATCCAAGAAGAAGACATAACAATTATAAATATATATGCACCCAACATAGGAGCCCCTCAATACATAAGGCAACTGCTAACAGCCATAAAAGAGGAAATCAACAGTAACACAATAATAGTGGGGGACATTAACACCTCACTTACACCAATGGACAGATCATCCAGATAGAAAATTAATAAGGAAACACAAGCTTTGAATGACACAATAGAGCAAATAGATTTAACTGATGTTTACAGGACATTCCATCCAGAAACAGCAGATTACACATTCTTCTCAAGTACACACGGAACGTTTCCGAATTTTTAAGAATTCCTCTTTAGGAAAGCTTATTATATCAAAGTAGTGCACAGTGTTAAGCGAATTACTACAGTGATAAAATATCCCATTGCAAAAATTCTATTCTTTAAACCCTCTGTGTTAGTTCAATCTGGGGAATCATATCCGGATGCATGAAGGTGCTGGTGGGCCCCTGAGGCTGTAGGCAGGCCTCCCTTCGCATGGTTGGGCTGTAAAAATGACTGTGCCCACTGAAACCATGCTCAGTCCCATAACATCAAAGGGGAAAGTATGATTGTTCTGTGGCTTTTTAAAGTTTTTGTCAAAATATTTAAAACTCTTGGACTTCCCTGGTGGTGCGGTGGTTAAGAATCCGCCTGCCAATGCAGGGGACACGGGTTCAAGCCCGGGTCTGGGAAGATCCCACATGCCGCGGAGCAACTAAGCCCGTCTGCCACAACTACTGAGCCTGCGTGCCACAACTACTGAGCCCGTGAGCCACAACTACTGAGCCCGTGAGCCACAACTACTGAAGCCCACGCACCTAGAGCCCATGCTCCGCAACCAGAGAAGCCACCGCAGTGAGAAGCCCGTGCACTGCATCGAAGAGTAGCCCCTGCTCGCCGCAACTAGAGAAAGCCAGGGTGCAGCAACAAAGACCCAACACAGCCAAAAATAAATAATAAAAATAAATTTATTTTTAAAAATAAATAAATAAAGCTCTTACTGTTATAAAGGAAAATGAAAAAAATTTAAACATTGTTAATGCTAATATTCAAATATGAATTTATATTAATTATACTAATATTCATTTAAATCCTAATGAATCCTAATTTTAAATATTAGGAACATTGAGAATAGAAATACTTTATTTCTTGAAAAACTTAAGAGCAGCTTGCACACTGTATAACTTACAGAACAAAGGGAGCATATTTTCCTTGCTTTGGTCAATTATACTCCTTTCTAAATGGATCAGCTTCCAATATTTTCTAGTTTGTGCCTTTGATGTCATGAAATATCGTCAAGAATTCCCTTAACGTGAAGCTTTCTGCCAGCGTCACGGTCTCTGACACATTGTCGTCCTTTTCTCACAACCATGGTCCTTGTTTACGTTGATAAGTTCCTCTAGCCTGCACGACTAGAAGCTCTTGGGGCAGCGGGGTCAACATTGCTGTGGTCCGGTTTCACTTCTATAATTCCATTGATGTTTCATTCAGATTTCACTTCCAGCATGGTCAGTTTTTGCTTCTTTGCTGCACTTTTGTCGTCGTCGGCCAGTTTCCTTTTCTGTGTCTATTTTCCGGAAATGTCACAGGGGTTTACAAGTGGGAGACAAGGAGGCAACAGAGCTACATGCTTTGCTGCCTGTGTGTGACCTGAGTAACCGCTCAGGGACTCATCACCAAAGGACTTTGAAAGATGTGATGACACACACCTGCTATTTATGTAATGACATACACGCTGAAGACCTAGCAGTTAAGTTTGTACTTTATCCACTTACAGTTCATGTATGGTGGACACTGACATTTCAACTGAGTTGTTGGGGGACTGCTTTATTGAGCTGAACGGGGGGTAAATGAAAATTCATGCATATCGGGACCAAAACCAACACAGGGGCTGCCTGTATTGTTCTTACTTGCACATGCCAATAACTTGGAGGAAACTTAGGGAGAGAACAGGACCTAAGACCCGCCTCCTATTCCCTACATTATTTCTATGCAAGATCTTTCCTTTACCTATTTGCTACAGTAGCTAAAATCCCACTGATGGTCAGCCACCCTTTGGTGTTAATACCCTGCCCTCCTTTGATAAATATTTACTGAGTACGTCCTGTTCCGCACACAAGGAACGTAGTGGGAGACGAGCAGAGAGGGATCTAAACGGAGCTTCCATTCCAAAGGAGAGAGTCAGAAAACAAAATGAGCAAATAAACCTGAAGCATGACTTCTGCCTGTGAAACTTGCTTTGGAGAAAGTAGGGAGGGCGATGTGATAGAGCTGAAGCCAGAGTGCGTGGGAGGAGGCTGTGTACGCGTGAAGGAGAGCAAAGGCCCGCTGAGATTTCAGATGAGCTGCGCCCTGCTGATGGGAAGAAGCCAGGTTTCAGAAAATGAAAATGCATTTGGAGTGTTTGGAAAAAAAGCGAGGAGTGCGGCTGGGGTCCCCGAGTGAGGTGGGGGGAGAAAGGGGACGTGGGATGGCAGAGCTGGGCCAGATCTCGGAAGGCCTGCAGGGCCCCAGAACGGAATGGGGTTTTATTCCACTTACAATGGGAAAAGGTTGGAAAGTGTTAGGCAAAGGACTGGCGTGATAAGAGCTTTGTTAAGATGGAAATATGTCTGGGAAGGGTGACAAGCTGCCGCCAGTTGGAAATAGAAATGGTAATTCTGTAGCTGAGCCGAGAGGAATAATTTGGGATGAGGGGTGCCAGCCACACCGAGTAAGATGAACTGGAACTCCTCCGTGCAGGGATGTGGATGCTCCAGGGCACCCAGGACCATCAGGAGGACAATGGGCACCCCTGGGCAGGAGGCCGACCCACGCTGCCAGGTGCTCTCCGGGCCCGGTGATCCGGCCTACAGCAGCCAGTGTGCTAGAGGTATAGACGCTGCCTGCTAAAAACGGCAATTTTCTAGCCTGAAGTTTGTCATTGCCCGGCGTCCTTTTTCATTTCTTCTCTATTGTCGCTAACCCAGATCCCCTAAACCCCGCAGAGAGAAGTAGCTAAGAAAGAAAGAAGATGCATCGTGAGAGGCAGGAGGAATTGTTACTTCGCTGTGTTTCCAAGATCTCGGAAGGCAGTTGAATCTTTCCTCAATGCCTGGGGTCCTGGAAGTAAACCTGGAGTTCTGAAAACTGAAAGAAATCAGATTAAGAGCCCTTCCTATGATATTGTGAAATAAGGATCTTTTGTTAACAGAGCCTCTTTGGGTTGGGGGATGGAATAGACAGGCTTTAAAGTCAAACGGGCTTAGATTTAAATTCCAGGGGTAAATCATTTTATGTCTGAACCTCAGCTTCCTATTTGTATGGAAAACGGGTTTTATAATCATACTGACCCACCATGCTCCTCGGCAGGTGAGATGAGGCAAATATATAATATGTCAAAATCCCTGGCCCACAATGAGTGTGAAATAAATGTCTGGTATGTGAAATACGGAATCCATGGAAGTTCCCGGCTCCGATACAAGCTCAGATAGATTAGTCATCTTCCTCCCACTCCGGCCGTTGCCCTCCCCGCCTCCCTCCCTTGAATGGGATGCATGGCAGGCCCAGACCATCTGAATTTTCTTCAGTATTAAAATATTATTATAAGGTGCCAGGATAGGAAAAAGAGGAAAAGGAAAACAGTCAGTCAACAGGAACATGCAGCGCGGAGCGGTTCTGGGGGAGCCGGAGGGCAGATCCGGGCGGCGCCGTCTTCCAGCGCTGGTTGGTGCCGCTGAGCCGGAGCCGTTTGCTAAAATGATGGGATCGCACCCCACCCCGGCCCTGAAGCATCAGCCATCAGTTCCCTGTGCACAGCACACTCGGGCGCAGCTGTTCCATGAACGGGGAAGAGGGTCCTCCAGGCAGGCTCGCAAACACAGTCTTAACTTTTTAAAACATCAAATGACTGTGAAATGGTATTGAATGCTAAACAGAACATATATCTGTATAATATATATATAATATATAAAATATATATATTATATGTCCTTAATATAATATTTTTATATTATATTATATATAATATATGTCCTTAATACCAGAACATATATCTGGTATTAAGGATAAGCAAAGGCTCCTTACAACTTAGTAATAAAAACAAATAACCCAATGAAAAAATGGACACAAGATTTGAACAGATACTTCACAAAGAAGATATACAATTGGTCAGTAATCTCATTAAAAGCTACCCAGTGTCATTATTCATTAACGATATGCAAATTAAAATTGCGTAAGATGTCACTGCATACCCGCAGTAGCAAGTGCTAGCAAGCATATGAGGAGTAACTGAAGCCTCAGACTTTACTGGTGGGAATGTGAAAATGGAACAACTACTTTGTAAAATGACCCCGCGCTTTCGTCAAAAGGGAACCATACACCTACCCTAGCAATTCTCCTCCTGCATATACGCCAAGTATCCATCAATAGGAGAATGGAAAAACATACTGTGGTGTATACATAAAATGGAACACTAATTAACAATAAAAAAAGGAACAAGCTCTGAATACACACAATTACTGGAGGGGAACCTCAAAAGCATTATGCTGAATGGAAGCCTAACAGAAAAGAGTACAAAGCGTATGATTCCATTTACATGAAGCTCTGGAACAGGAGGAACTAACCTGGAATGTAGGAATAAACATAGCGACTGCCTCTGGGTGGGCAGGGACAAAGATTGGCTGGAGATGAGAAGGGGGGGCGAGTGTCTCAGGTGAAGAAGCTCTAAATCTTGATAGGGGTTTGGAATGCATAGATGTATGCATTCATCAAAACTCACAGAATAGTAGACAAGATTTGTCTATTTCATTGTGTTTAAGTTTTACCTTAAAAAAAAAAGAAATGTGGGCTTCCCAGGTGGCGCAGTGGTTGGGAGTCTGCCTGCTAATGCAGGGGACACGGGTTCGAGCCCTGGTCTGGGAGGATCCCGCGTGCCGTGGAGCGGCTGGGCCCGTGAGCCACGACTGCTGAGCCTGCGCGTCTGGAGCCTGTGCTCCGCAACAAGAGGCCGCGGTGGTGAGAGGCCCGCGCACCGCGATGAAGACTGGCCCCCACTTGCCGCAACTGGAGAAGGCCCTCGCACAGAAACAAAGACCCAACACAGCAAAAATAAATAAATTAATAAACTCCTACCCCCAACATCTAAAAAAAAAAAAAAAAAAAAAACCCCTCCCCCAACATCAAAAAAAAAAAAAAAAAAAAAAAGAAATGTAAACAATATAGAGTTTAGGGGAATTCCCTGGTTGTCCAGTGGTTAGGACTCTGCACTTCCATTGCCGAGGGCATGGGTTCAGTCCCTGGTCAGGGAACTAAGACCCCACAAGCCATGCGGTGTGGCCGTGTGTGTGTGTGTGTGTGTGTGTGTGTATATACATATATATATATCTTAGGGAAAGTGTACTGATTTCTGCAACTTACTTTGAAATGCATCAGAAAATAAGATGGGTTGATGGATAACAGAGGGATGGACAGATTGATAATAGGCAATAAAGCAAATAAAATAAAATGTTAATGGTAAAATCTAGGTTGTGGGTAAACAGGTTTATAGTGTAAAATTCTTTCAACTTTTATGTGTATTTAAAACTTTTCATAAGTAAATGATGAAAGAAATGCACTTGAAAGCTTTTCTTATACTTCTTGTAAGTTTAGAGTTAATTCGGCACTATATTATTAACGTCCGTCTGGAACTGTCTGCGTCTTCCAGATCTGGGCCATATTTGGCATTGCCAATCGTGTTCTCACCCAGGCACCCCTCTTTCTATTTGCACGGTTCATCGTGCCCCCGCAAGCCCCCGTGCTCTACACCCTATTCAAATCTGTCAAGAGGCATCATAGTGATTATCCATCACGCCTCCATCTTTGTGGTCATTTTGAAACGATATACCTGTCAATCCTCTACCCCCAAACCAGGGCTGTGGTTTTCCAGGGCTTTTTACTCCATCTGATCTCTGTGCAGAGGGTGGGAGAATAGCAGTCTCCTGGGCTGGTCACTAGGCAGCATGTTTGCCCAGGTGCCTAATTTCAAGAGTCGTCATATTGAGATTATTTTTAGCCACATAAATTTTTCAGCCAGCCACCTTACACACCAGATGGCTCCCTGCTCCTTCTTTTCTCAATAGGACCTTCTAATGAGACTATGATATGGTGTGCTTAGGGTACCACAATTAGAGGTAAAATGAAGAGAGAAATCCAGGCTTTCTGATTTCACAAAGGTCCTTCCAGTGAATCCCCACCGACCTCAGTTCTGTTAAGCTCATTTTAGAAAGAGAAAGAGTAGAGATAAGGGAAAAGTTCTCCTTATTTGTGGAAATGTTTTATAGGAATACATTTACTCTTATAAAGCACAGTAGGATTTCTGTGTGCTTAGAAGGCTGGGTGTCTGCTGGCCCACGAAAGCTATCATTAGAAGGAATTAAATGGTCTGAATGCCAACAGCCAGGTGCCATCAGGATTCTCAGATAAACAGATATGGATGAGGGAGAAGATCAGATAGGAGAGGAGGAGGGAGCAGGATAATGAAAATGAAGGTTAAATCTTGATTGTAAACTTTTCAATTCTGTAAGGCCATTTTCTAAAATTCTGTCATGTTGAAATGTTACCTTATTAATGACCATGAGCACGTCTCAAAAGATTCCAAACTTCTCCATACTCTGGTCTTTCAAAGATATTTTTTAATGCAGATCCAGACATTCTCTGTGATACTGGAGAGAGCCCTCTTGGGCAGCAGGACCCACGACCATTACCAATGCCCCAGGGAACCTCCAGTTGGGCTGCAGCAACTGGAATAATAACACCGAGCGTTCTGATCTAGCCTGCATCCTCCCTTTGGAGCCTATGGACCACCTGCCCACCTGTTCCTGTGCTTTCTATCAAGGCTACTTTCTACAGTAAGTGCACTTACCTCCACCTTTGGTCTCTTTCCTCTTGACTCGTCACCTTAGTGTAAACATGATTTTCAACAACAGGTTAATTCTTTGCATTATACCTTACTTGTCAATTTTTGACCTTAGACCACTGTTTCCCTGTGATATTCCCATGACTTTACCTATTCATATTCACACATCTACCAATGTAGATGTTCTTGTCTACGAGATTGGATCTCATAGACAAGAACACACCTTGATAGAGGGATTCAATATAGGGATTCAAGGTATAAGGGAAATAACATAGAATCTGAAATCAGGAGACGAGTTCATCTCTCAACTCAGAATCTTACTAGATGGGTGGCTTTGAAAAGTGCACAACCTCTGTTTCCTTTTTAAAAGTGAAATAATATTATTCTACCATCCTCTAAAGGTTAAGCCGATGTGGCCAAATGACAAAGTGTTTGTAAATTAGTTTGGGTCCCCCTCCCCCGTCCCATGCAGATGAGACAAGGATTTAAATGCAAAGAGTGTATTTGGAAGGTTCTGGAAACACTGGTAGAGAAGGGAAGAAGTGACACCGGGAGGAGAGAAGTGACACAGGAGAAGAAGTGACACCAGGAAGAGAAGAAGTGACACCAGGAGGAGAAGAAGTGACACCAGGCAAGAAAATTCTGGGGAAAAGTACAAAACGCAAGTCTCAGAGTCATCCAACCCAAGACGCAAGGAAGCTGAATTGTTGGGTATGGAATGTTTCCGAGGGACTTATCCTCCAGCAATATAAAAACAGTTGTTTCTATCCCACCTGAGAGTTCCTTTGTAGATGACCAATAAATGGAAATCAAAGCCACACTGAGCAGCAGTGGTTTTTAATCAACTGTAAGAACTGTTTACATTAAGCACTGGTTTAGAGGATTTACTCTGGGTCTTTCAGGGTAAACACTATACCATTCTTTCAGTACATGTGCCACTAACCATGTACTAAAAAAGTTCTGCCCTGGGATAAGTGAGGGTTAGACAGGTAGATGTGTAATTTATTGTAATTTTCTGTCTGAACTGGTACACTTTTGAGAGTGAGAGGGGGTGATATTAATGGGTTATTTGTTTTATTAAGTCCATCTGTTGATGGACACTGGGTTGTTTCTAGTTTTTGGTTGTTGTGAGTAAAGCTTCTTTAAAGATCTGCTATACTAGTATTTGTGTGGACATAGGGATTTATTTCTCTTGGCTAAATACAAGAGTGGGACTACTGAATTGTATGGTAAGCATTTAATATTTTAAAAAAATTTTTTAATGTATTTATGGCTATGTTGGGTCTTCGCTTTTGAGCGCGGGCTTTGTCTAGTTGTGGCGCGCAGGGGTTACTCCTCGTTGCAGTGCGTGGGCTTCTCATTGCGGTGGCTTCTCTTGTTGCAGAGCATGGGCTCTAGGCACATGGGCTTCAGTAGTTGTGGCGCACGGGCTTAGTTGCTCCGCGGCATGTGGGATCTTCCCGGAACAGGGCTGGAACCCGTGTCCCCTGCATTGGCGGGCGGATTCTTAACCACTGCACCACCAGGGAAGTCCTAAGCATTTAATTTGTAAAGACTTAAACTTTTCCCAAAGTTGCTCTACCAATTTACATTCCCACCAGAAATGTATGAGAGTCACATTTGCTTTGTGTCTTTGCCAACATTTGGTATTGGAAGCCTTTTTAAATTTTGCATTCAGTAGGTATGGAGTGGCTTCTCATTTTGATTTTATTTTCCTAATAACCATGAGCAGATTTTCATGTACTAATTTGCCATTTACTTCTCAGTGAGATGTACTTTGTTATGTTTAATCTTTCTGTTTCTTTTACTTGGGCTTTGACCTGTTCGTTTTATGGTTTTCATCATATGACAAAT
The DNA here is from genome assembly GCF_003031525.2 of Neophocaena asiaeorientalis asiaeorientalis. Taxonomy (NCBI): domain Eukaryota; kingdom Metazoa; phylum Chordata; class Mammalia; order Artiodactyla; family Phocoenidae; genus Neophocaena; species Neophocaena asiaeorientalis. The sequence goes on along the minus strand of NW_020173037.1, from coordinate 2,785,924 downwards.
ATTCAGCCATTATCTCTTCAAACATTTTTTGTCTGAACCCCTTCTCCCTCCTTTCTAAGACTGATTATATGTATGATGTATATTAAGCTGTATTATGTTGCTCTATTCATTTTTGTAAAATCTTTTCCCTCTGAGTTTCATTTTGGTTATTTTCAACTGCTTTGTCTTCAATTTCACAAGCCTTTTTTTCAGCGTCTTATGGTGTCTTACATGCTGTTAATCTCATCCATTGTTTTTTTTCATCTCAGATGTGATATTTTTCACATCTGGAAATTTAACTTGGATCTTTTTACAATGTGCATTTCTTTTCTCTAATCCCCTTGAGCATAAGAAGTATATTTTTAATAGCTGTTTTAATATCTTGTCTGCTGACTATATTAGTTACGTCATTTCTGTATCTGCATCCTGGTTTTTTCCTCTTGGTGTTGGGACATGTTTTACTGCTTAATTGTATGTCTGGAAAGACATGATTAGATGCCAATGCTGTCAATTATATGCTATTGGATGTTGGGTTTAAAAAACCATTCCTTTAAATATGTTAGGGTTTCAGTTCTAAAATGCAGTTAAATTACTTGAAATCCATGTGATCCTTTTGAGGCTTATTTGTCTAGCTCTATTAATGCACACTATGAATGTATGATACCTAGCTAAATAGTCTGTTTAATCTGATTTCAATTATAACCAAATAGCTGGGGGGGCGGGGAAAGGTGGTCCTGAGAGCTAATCCAATTCCCTTTATTCCGTCATGGCCAGAAGTAGAAATCTATCCAGAATCTTTTTTGATAGCAGTTCCATGAGAATATTTAAGTTCTCTTATCAACCTTCAAGTACATACTACAGTACTGTTAACTGTAGTCACCATGCTATGTACTAGGTTTCCAGAAATTATTCATCTTATAACCAGGAGTTTGTACCCTCTGAACAACCTCTCCCCATTTCCCCCACTTACTGCTACTGCTACCACCACTGTTTCTGTGAGTTCAGCTTTTTTAGATCCCACATATAGGTGAGATCATCCAGTATTTGTCTTTCTCTGATTTACTTTGCTTAGCATAATGTCTTCAGGGTTCATCCACGTGACCATAAATGTCAGGCTTTCCTTTTTTATGGCTGGGCTATATTTCACTGTGTATTATTACCACATCATCTTTATCCGTTCATCCATCAGCGGACACTAAGGTTGTTTGCATATATTGCCTCTTATGAATAATGCTGCTATGAACATGGGAGTGCTGATATCTCTCAGAGATTCCGTCTTCATTTCCTTCGGATATATAGCCAGAGGTTGAATTGATGAATTATGTGATGGGTTTTAGTCACTTGTATTTCTTTAGTTACCTGTTAGTGTCATTTTGTCTTATTTCCTCCTTTTGAGTTCTTCATGCTTTTCTTAGAGATTTGTATGAGCTGTTTAGCTAATAAGCATCCAATCATTTTTTATGAATATTATTTCCTACTTTATGCTCTCATTTTATTCACAGTCAATTCACAACCATTGTGATGTGTAGACATTTAGATCTTTTATAGTCAGATCTCCCTACCCTTTCCTTTCAGAGGCCTGCCATCCCTTTGATGCTTAGAAAGACTTATTTACCTACCTCAGTGAATGGCTCAACAGCCAAACCAGAAACCTGAAACATACATTATGATGTAAAGGCCCCCTCGTTTGTTAAAAATTATTATAAGTTTATCGTTAATGCCTGAACTAGTAGTAGGCGCGGTTGGCACCAGGACACCACGGAGACAAAAGTAAACAACATCCAGCCAGTCGTCCTGCCTCTCCCAGTGTTTCCTCTTCACTCCCACGTCCACCATCCTAGTTCCCATCTGCACCTCCTGCCTCCGTTCATCTATGCGTTGCTCCCTGATTGCCAGAGTGATTTTCCAAAAAGCCAAAACCATTTCTGCCACTCCTGTGTTTAAACCCCTTCAATACCTCCTTGAGGATGACGTCTCAGCAGGGTAGCTTGACTTTATTCATAGCTCATCTCTCCCCTTTGATTTAGTCACGCCCTAAATCCCACCGATTTTGCACACAAATTATTCCCTGTGGTGTTGGGAAAGTTTTAAATATCTTTTCTATTTAAACAATTTTTCTTCATTTAATACTACTGTCCTCTCTAATACCCTTTTATTGTCATAGCCGCAAACCTCCTTGGTTCCCCAAACAAGTGGAAATCTAACAAGTCCTTTCCACATTCTGATTTGCTTTCCCTTGAAGGAAGGGTGGATGTGCAAAGGCAGTAATAAATGTATTCCCTGTCTACATTATAATGAAATACACAAGAGTCTACAGTGCCTTTTTTTTTTTTGCCGCATGACTTGAGGGATCTTAGTTCCCCCACCAGGGGTCGAACCCACGACCCCTGCCGTGGAAGCGTGGAGTCCTAACCCCTGGACTGCCAGGGAAGTCCCCACAGTGTCTTTTTAAATTTGCCTTCTCAGGGGTGAGGAAATATGCATGATGGCAACCACATAGCAAGTCAAATGAAGTAGTCGCATTCTTAAGACGAACTTCACGGTAATGATTATTTGTGACTGAAAATTGCACGCATTTTCGTTCATAATTTTTTGTGCCCTAACTTATAGCCTCTGGAGGGGCAATTCAGAAATAATCCAAAGGATGAGGGCAAGCATTCAGCCTCAGTGTCACTGGCTCTTCTGGGTGAAGGTACTGATTCATGTATAGGTTAGGCTGCTAAGAAGCAGAATTGCACTTATCATGCCTGGCCAGTGGCTTCTGTGGGGCAAGTTTGCTGGGTGCTGAATTACCCCAGCACAGATCTAACTGTAGCTAAAAGCAAACCTACAACACAACCCATCCTTGCTTATCCTTTACAAATAAGAGAAATCAGACTGAAATTCCTGTGGTAGAGTTTCTCAACCTAAGATCCTTGCTTCTTTATTGGTAAACACGGAATTTTGTGCATCTTTCTGGGTCAGAATGTCTGTAGCTATAAGCAAATTCCAGAAGGGGTTAATGATCCCCTAAAATGCTAAAATCTATAGTTTGGTAACCGGAACTCTATTTCCTGTATAAACCCTATCCCACCTGACCCCCAAATTGAAAAGTATTCTATCTAATCTTCAACCTGAATTTACTCTTCCTGTTGTCCTTATCCTTCATTTGCCTGTTTATTTTGAATAATAAATACTGAATTTATTTTGTTGTGGCTTAATATTCAAATAAAAATCATGTGATTGACATGAACGCAACATTTTAAAACATTTGAAGGTTTCTAGCTAATAGTGACCTCTGGTGTTACTTTGAAAAATATGCAGTATGCTATTCATATCTTTAAGATCATCCTTAAGATCTTTAAGATCATCTACTGATGGTCTACTGGCCGGAGTGGGCAAACTGTATAGAAAGCTCCTCCGTCCTGGTGACCCATGGGGTAAATAGCAAATTTATCCACGTGAAATTAGATTCTGTGCACTAAACATACAAAAGAGCAACATTGTATTAGGTAATACCTGCACATGCTATTTTAAAATTTTACAATAAAACCATTTGGGAAATAAATTCATTTTATCAACTCAAAACTATTAAAGCAATAGGAAAAATAAAAAAGTGATTATAGGAATTCAGACTTATCTAATCTAGTGGAAGGCAATATCTAAAAGGAGAAACATAGATATTTTTCAAGTGCCTTAAAATCCACAATTATGCAGAATTAGGTGTTCCCCCAAGAAGAGCAAATTTAAGAAATCTGTTGTCCATGTAATAATATGAGATAAATCTAAGTAACTCATACTGAACACTAGAACATTTATCTCTGGATATGCTATTGTAATGAAAACAAAATGTTCACCTCAAATCCTTCATGGATGTATAAACATAATTTGTTTAACTTGTCTTCTATTAATGAACAGTCCATATTTTACTACTACAAATAATATTTCAATAATTATTCTTGTTCATGTGTTCTTGTTCAGTTCCCATACGTGCAGTTATGTCTATAGAATAAATTAGAATTGACACTTTTATGGTAATATTAATCACAATGGATTGTCAAATTGCCCTCCTTTGAGGTTGTAATACACTTACACTCCCAGAAATAAATATGTGCTCACTTTCTCACCTCCTTTCCAACACTATTTTTTACTTAAATACTACATTTTGGAGATATAAATAGCTCTAGTTCATGCATTGAGTAGTATTCAATCGTATAACTTAAACATACTGCTATTTATTTATCCACATCTCCACTAGTGGACAATGATGTTTTTCCCACGTCACTTTATCCTTGTCAGAGTGCCTCGTCCATGATAAATGTTTGTTGAGTGAGTGAATAAACTAATGAATCAATGAGTAACAAAGAAACTGATTGCAAAGTATGCTAGACATCTGGTATGGACTGTAGTTGAGAATCCCTACTACAAATTGCAGTGTCAAAGGGATGCCCAAGAAACTCCAAGCCCAGCTACCTGCTGTCTTTTCAAGACCTTAGAGGTGGATGGGTAGGGTTGGGGAAGAATAGCCTTTCATTGCTTTTAAGCTCTGTATAATTTTTCAGTTTTCATAATTGGCATTAATATCCTCAATTATCACTTAATCAAAGTGTATATTAAGGATAATTTTTCTACTTTTAAATGTAAACAGTACATTATTAGTGATCTTTTGAATTGTAGGGACACACCCAGCTAGCTACAGGCCACCACAACCTGAGTGTGGCTTAGGTTGCTTTTTGTTAAAACGAGACCAGTTATTTGAAGCTCAAGTTCGAGTTCATATATTCTGATTCACCAGCTGGTTTTTATATCATGACAAAGGGACAGCTTCCACATAAGAACTTTACAACACTGACCATCCAGTGATGGCAAGTTTTGGCATAGGACGTTATTTAATATGTGGGAACGATGCATTTTGTGCTGGGGCAAAGGAACACTGAAATGTGGTCGACTGAGGCCAAGCTTAGAAATTTCTGATTCCATGGCAAAATGCCACACATCTTTCTTGCTGGTATCTAGCTTTCTACTATGGGAATAGAATTCACTCCAAAAGTTTTACAATTGTAGGTAGGAGAGAACATTTTAGGAGCATGTTAAAAGACACTAGTTTTGTTTCTCTCCTGTCCTGTATTTTAGAATTGTACTTTATCTTAATGATTCTACATCCTCTTATTATTTACCTGTCTTTCAAAATAAAATTGTGTACCAAGACTTTCCTGAAATAGCCATTTCCGGACAATTTTTCTTTGAGCTGAGTTCGTGTTGACTAGGCAAGCTACAAACTTAATACATTATTCATTTGGCAAGGGTTAATTAAATGCAAGACTAAGCATCTAGGACTTCCCTCGGGGCCCAGTGGTAAAAAACCCGCCTGCCAGTGCAGGGGACACGGATTTGAGCCCTGGTCCGGGAAGATCCCACATGCCAAGGAACAACTAAGCCCGTGCGCCACAGTTACTGAGCCTGCGCTCTAGAGCCTGCGAGCCACGACTACTGAACCCGTGTGCCACAACTACTGAAGCCCACGCGCCTAGAGCCTGTGCTCCGCAACAAGAGAAGCCACCGCAATGAGAAGCCCATGCACCGCAACGAAGACCCAACGCAGCCAAAAATAAATAAATAAAGTATGTTATATTATTAAAAATAAATAAATAAAATAAAATACATGTATGTACTAATATTTCCATAATCTTGAGACAGTTGTCTTGCCATGAAGTATACTAATGTCCTGGAAAGGTGTCCTTATTAAGAACTAAGAAAGTGCAGAAGTTTAAAAGTTACTAATTATATAAATAGTGTGCTACTATATTGTTTGGTTTTGAGAGAGCAATAATCAGCCCAAGACTGAGATAGCAACAAATCTGCCAATACAAATTATTCATGCTATTTAGAATTTTAAATAGAATTTGAGGAAAAACGGCCACTTAAGTCAGCCTGAGCTTGTATATAAAGCACCTACAGTGATACCTCACACATGGTCATTCCATTTTATTAGTTCCCTCTCCTTCTCTGAAATCAGTGGTGTACCCATTTAAAAATTTTTTTTATTGAAGTATAATGGATGTACCATATGATATAAGTTACAGGTGTACAATATTGTAATTCACGATATACTTCATGCATAGTTATTATAAAATATATGCTATATTCCTTGTGTTGTACAATATACCCTCGTAGCTTTTTTTTTTTGAGGTACGCGGGCCTCTCACTGTTGTGGCCTCTCCCGTTGTGGAGCACAGGCTCCGGATGCGAAGGCTCAGTGGCCATGGCTCACGGGCCCAGCCGCTCCGTGGCACGTGGGATCTTCCCGGACCGGGGCACCAACCCGCGTCCCCTGCATCGGCAGGCGGACTCTCAACCACTGCGCCACCAGGGAAGCCCCTTGTAGCTTATTTTATACATAATAGTTTGTACATCTTAATCCCCTACCCCTGTATGACCCCTCCCCCTTCCGTCTCCCCAGTGGTGACCACTAGTTTGTTCTCTATATCTGTGAGTCTGCTTCTGTTTTGTTATATTCACTGGTTTGTTGTGTTTTAGATTCCACATCTAATCTGTGTGATATCATACAGTATCCGTCTTTCTCAGTCTGACTTATTTCACTTAGCATCATGCCCTCCAAGTCCATCCATGTCACTGCAAATGGCAAAGTTTCATTCTTCTTCATGGCTTGGTAATATTCCACTGTACATATACCACATCTTCTTTATCCATTCATCTGTTGATGGACATTTAGATTGTTTCCATAACTTGACAATTGTAAATAATAGTGCTATGAACATGGGGGTGCATGTATCTTTTCAAATTAGTGTTTTGTTTTTTGGGAGTATATACTCAGGAGTGGAATTGCTGGGTCATATAATGATTCTATTTTTAGTTCCTCCATACTGTTTTCCATAGCGGCTGCACCAATTGGTGTACATCCTCACCAGCATTTGTTATTTGTACACTTTTTGATGGTAGCCATTCTGACAGGTGTGCAGTGATATCTCATTGTGGTTTTGATTTGCGTTTCCTTGATGGTGAACGACGTTGAGCATCTTTTCATGTGCCTGTTGGCCCTCTGCATTTCTTCTTTGGAAAAATGTTTATTCAGGTCTTCTGCCCATTTTTTAAAAGTGGGTTTTTTTTTTTGATGTTGAGTTGTATGAGCTGTTTATATATTTTGTATATTAACCCCTTATTGGTCATATCATTTGCAAGTAATTCCCTTATTCAGTAGGTTGTCTTTTTATTTTATGGTTTCCTTCGCAGTGCAAAAGCTTTTATGTCTAATGAGGTCCCATTTATTTATTTTTGCTTTTATTTCCCTTGCTTTAGGAGACAGGTTAAAAAAATATTGCTATGATTTATGTCAAAGAGTATTCTGCCTATATTTTCCTCTAGTAGTTTTATGGTTTCCACTCTTATGTTTAGGTTTTTTAGCCTCCTACAGTAAAGAATTATCTGGCCAAAAATAACAACAGATTGAGAAAACCTGACTTGGATTAACAAAAGGTTTTTGGGGGAGAAGTATTTTTTTGGAGGATTGTTTAAGATTGATGGCACATAGTGATAATAAAAGCAGACTGATTATATTTATTATTGTTAAATAATTAACATCGACAGTGCTCTACCTTATTGCCTGCACCCAGGGCCAGTCATTAGATTTCCATTAGATTTCTCCTTCTAAAGGACTGCCACTTCAAGTGAGGGCTAAATCATATTTCTGCTTTCAAAGTACTTTTAAAGCACTTCAGTGATAGTTAAGTGAACTAGAGCTTAGCAACAGGTGATTCACGTGGCTATGTTTTTCTGTTTACTACTTATCTCATTTGACTTTTAAAAATATAATTTTAAAATGTTGTGAACTTTTTATTGAAATATAATTCACATACCAAAAATTCACCATTTTGGAACTTCCCTGGTGGCCCAGTGAGTAAGATTCCACACTCCCAATGCAGGGGGCCCGGGTTCGATCCCTGGTCAGGGAACTAGATCCCGCATGCCAAAACTAAGGCCTGGTGCGGCCAAAGTAAATAAATAAGTATTTTAAAAAAACAAAGCAAAAAGTCACCATTTTGAAGTGTAATTCAATGGTTTTTAGTATAGTCATAAAGTTTTGTAACAATCACCACTATTTAGCTTCAGAATATTTTCATCATTCCCCAAAGAAACACGCACATAATCTTTTTTAAAAAATATTTATTTATTTATTTGGCTGTGCCAGGTCTTAGTTGTGGCACACGGGATCTGTTTTATTTGTGCCACGTGGGATCTAGGGATTGAACCCAGGCCCCCTGCATCTGGAGCGTGGAGTCTTAGCCACTGGACCACCAGGGAAGTCCCAAAACATGCACATAAGTATTCATATCTCATTCTTCCCTTTCCCTAGCCCCTAGCAACCACTAATCTACTCTCTGTCTAGGAAAGTGCCTATTTGGCACATTTTATATAAATGGAATTATAGAGTATGTGACTTTTTCTGAGTAGCTTCTTTCACTTAGTATGTTTCCATGGTTCATCCACGTTGTAGCAAGTATCAGTACATTCCTCTTTATTGCCAGATAATATTCCATTGTATGAATAAGCCACATGTGGTATATCCATTCATCAGTTGATATTTGGGTTGCTTTCACTTTTTGGCTACTAAGGATCCTATGAACATTTGTGTCCCCACCTTTGTGTGGACATAGGTTTTTAATTACCTTGGGTATATACCTAGGAGTGGAATTTCTGGGTCACGTGAGGAACTGAATTTCTTGCATCACATGTATTCTACTGTGTGGATGTGCCACATTTTGTTTATCCATTGATCGGCTGGTGGATGTTAGGATTATTTCCACTTTTTAACTGTTACGAATAATGTGGTACGAACATTTGTGTACAAGTTTTTGGTGGAGACGTGCTTTTGTTTCTCTAAGAATGGAATTGTGGGGCTATATGATAACTCTATGTTTAACCTTCTGAGGAACTGCCGATCTGTTTTCCGAAGTGGCTGCACCATTTTACAATCCCACCAGCAACATATAGAGTTCCAGTTTCTCCACAGCCTTGTTATCGCCTGTCTTTGATTTTAGGCACCCTAGCTGATATGAAGTGGTATCTTCTTGTAATTTTGATTTGCATTTCCCTAATAACTAACAAAACTGAGGATGTCTTCATGTGCTTATTGGCTATCTGTATATCTTTGTTGAAATGTACATTCAAATCTTCAGCCCATTTGAAAAACTGGGTTGTCTTTTTATTATTGAGTTGTAAGAGTTCATTAGAGAGTCTGGGTACTTGTTCTTTATATGATATGTAATTTGAAAATATGTTCTCACCTTCTGTGTAGTCTTTTCACTTTTTTTTTTTCTTTTTTTTTGCGGTATGTGGGCCTCTCACTGTTGTGCCCTCTCCCGTTGCGGAGCACAGGCTCCAGACGTGCAGGTTCAGCGGCCGTGGCTCACGGGCCCAACCGCTCCGTGGCATGTGGGATCTTCCCAGACCGGGGCACGAACCCATGTCCCCTGCATCGGCAGGCGGACTCTCAACCACTGCACCACCAGGGAAGCCCTCTTTTCACTTTTTGATGGTATCCTCTGAAGTATAAGTTTTTAATTTTGATGAGGTCCAGTTTATCTAATTTGTGTGTGTATGTGTATTGCCTGCATTTTTGGTGTTATATCTAAGAAACCATTGCCTAATGCAAGGTCATAAAGATTTACTCCTACGCTTTCTCGTAAGAGTTTTATAATTCTAGCTATTACGTTTAAGTCTTTGATCCAGTTTGAGTTAATTTTTGTAAGTGGTATGAGGTAGGAGCCCCACTTCATCTTTTGCATATAGATATCCAGTTGTTCCAACACCGTTTGTTAAGAAGCCTATTCTTCCTCCATTGAAATGTCCTGGTGCTCTTTTTGAAAATCAATTAACTTTAACAGTTCATTTCTGGACTCTCAATTCTTTTCCTTTAATCTGTCTAACCTTATGGCAGTACCACACTGTCTTGATTATCATAGCCTTGTCATAAGTTTTCAAACTGGGAAGTATGAATATTCCACATTTGTTCTTTTTCAAGATTCTTTTGGCTATTCTGGTCCCTTGCACTTCCATCTGAATTTTATGGTGAGCTTTTGCCAGTTTCTGCAAAAAAACCTACCTGGGATCTTGGTAGGGCCTATGTTGAATCTCTAGATCAATGTGGAAAGCATTGCCATCTTAGTAAGTCTTCTAATTCATGCACAGGGGATGTCTTTAATTTCTTTCAACATCTTGTAATTTTCAGTGTACAAGTCCTACATTTCTTTGGTTAAACTTATTCCTATTATATGCTTTTAAAATGGAATTGATTTCTCTATTTCCTTTTTTAAATTTATTGCTACATTACAGAAATCTAATAAAAATGTTTTTAAGTAAACAGTACCACTGAGGCAGACACATGAAATAGGAAAAGGATGTTTCTTAATCACTTAGTGTGGACTTTTGCTTTTTTTGAATGTGTACTATCTGCTCTGTTGAAGACATCCATTCCATAACTTCTTTAAAAAGGCTGGATGAACTTTCAGGAAACCTGTGATTCTCAGCTTATTTCTTGGTGTTGTTGGACATTTTTCAAAATGATAATCTTTTTTTTTTTGACAGGTAAGAAGTGATTTAGAGAGAAACACACTCCACAGAGTGTGGGCCACCTCAGAAGGTGACAGCGGCAACAAAACAATAATCCTCTTGAAACAGGAGTAAAAAGTATTCTCGGGAGCCTTGTATAGAAAGGAAAAGACAAGCATTTCACACAAAGATCTCTCTTGGGTCAGCTTCTAGGAATTTAGAGGTATAAAGGAAGGAAGGGAAAAAGGGGAAGAGGTAAAAAGCCTATAATATGAATGTGACATGATGTAAAATAAAGAAATTTGGGAAATTCTTTTATGTTTTAAATGTACCTAGATGTGTGTACTGACAAACACTTTATTAATTTCAAGAACTGATGGAGTTGCATTTTTCAAAATGTATCGAGTGGCCATTATATAATTATCGTTCTGGGCCAACATAAAATGTCTTGAGTTACGGTATATTTTACATGCCCTTTTTTTTTTTTTTTTGGTTCACTGCATGGCTTGTGGGATCTTAATTGCTCTGACCAGGGATTGAACTGGGGCTCTCAGCAGTGAAAATGTGGATTCCTAGCCACTGGACTGCTAGGAAATTCCCTACATGATATTTTTTTTTATTTTAACCTAGAGAGTTAATGTGGTGTAGCTACAATAGGTATTGCCAACACCATTTTAACAGGAGGAACTTCAGATCATAGATTTTCCAAATCCAAATGAGATCTCAGGTTTTCCACCTCCTAAATGCCAACAACTTTATGAACTAGTTATGTAGAAATATACACATATTTAAAAAAATTAGGGCAGGGACACATGCTTTCAGAGGGCAGGAGCTCTCTGTGCTCCCCTTTGCCTGGCAAAACAATGAAGCTATTCTTGACCAGGGGGCAGACAGAAGAAGCTAGATGAACTACAATTCTGTAGCCTGTGGAAGGAAAACCACATTCACAGAAAGACAGACAAAATGAAAAGGCAGAGGACTCTGTACCAGATGAAGGAACAAGATAAAACCTCATAAAAACAACTAAATGAAGTGGAGATGATAGGCAACCTTCCAGAAAAGAATTCAGAATAATGATAGTGAAGGTGATCCAGGACCTCGGAAAAAGAATGGAGGCAAAGATCAAGAAGATGCAAGACGTGTTTAACAAAGACCTAGAAGAATTAAAGCACAAACAAACAGAGATGAAGAATACAATAACTGAAAGGAAAAATACACTAGAAGGAACCAATAGCAGAATAACAAGGCAGAAGAACTGATAAGTGACCTGGAAGACAGAATGGTGGAATTCACTGCCGCAGAACAGAATAAAGAAACAAGAATGAAAAGAAATGAAGACAGCCTAAGAGACCTCTGGGACAACATTAAACGCAACAACATTTGCATTATAGGGGTCCCAGAAGGAGAAGAGAGAGAGAAAGGACTTGAGAAAATATCTGAAGAGATTATAATCGAAAACTTCCCTAACATGGGAAAGGAAATAGCCACCCAACTCCAGGAAGCGCAGAGAGTCTCATACAGGAAAAACCCAAGAAGAAACACACCCAGACACATAGTAATCAAATTGGCAAAAATTAAAGACAAAGAAAAATTATTGAAAGCAACAAGGAAAAATTGACAAATAACATACGAGGAAACTCCCATAAGGTTAACAGCTGATTTCTCAGCAGAAACTCTACAAGCCAGAAGGGAGTGGCACTCAAGAAACATCTCAAATAAACAATCTAACCTTACACCTAAAGGAACAAGAGAAAGAAGAACAAACAAAACCCGAAGTTAGTAGAAGGAAAGAAATCATAAAGATCAGAGCAGAAATAAATGAAATAGAAACAAAGAAAACAATAGCAAAGATCAATAAAACTAAAAGCTGGTTCTTTGAGAAGATAAACAAAATGGATAAACCTTTAGGCAGACTCATCAAGAAAAAGAGGGAGAGAACTCAAATCAATGAAATTAGAAATGAAAAAGGAGAAGTTACAATGGACACTGCAGAAATACAAGGCATCATAAGAGACTACTACAAGCAACTCTATGCCAATAAAATAGACAACCTGGAAGGAATGGACAAATTCTTAGAAAGGTATAAACTTCCAAGACTGAACCAGGAAGAAATAGAAAATATGAACAGATCAATCACAAGTAATGAAATTGAAACTGTGATTAAAAATCTTTCAACAAACAAAAGTCCAGGACCAGATGGCTTCAAAGGTGAATTCTATCAAACATTTAGAGAAGAGCTAACACCAACGCTTCTCAAACTCTTACAATAAATTGCAGAGGAAGGAACACTCCCAAACTCATTCTATGAGACCACCATCACCCTGAAACCAAAACCAGACAAAGATACTACAAAAAAAGAAAATTACAGACCAATGTCACTGATGAATATAGATGCAAACATCCTCAACAATATCCTAGCAAACAGAATCCAACAGCACATTAAAAGGATCATACACCATGATCAAATGGGATTTATCTCAGGGATGCAGGGATTCTTCAATATACGCAAATCAATCAATGTGATACATCATATTAACAAACTGAAGAATAAAAACCATATGATCATCTCAGTAGATGCAGAAAAAGCTTTTGACAAAATGCAACACCCATTTATGATAAAAAATATCTCCAGGCATAGTGGGAACCTACCTCAACATAATAAAGGCTTAGATGAAAAACCCACAGTAAATATCATTCTCAATGGTGAAAAGCTGAAAGCATTTCCTCTAAGATCAGGAACAAGACAAGGTTGTCCACTCTTGCCACTATTATTCAACATAGTTTTGGAAGTCCTAGCCACGGCAATCAGAGAAGAAAAAGAAATAAAAGGAATACAAATCGGAAAAGAAGAAGTAAAACTGTCACTGTTTGCAGATGACATGATACTATACATAGAGAATCCTCAAGGTGCCACCAGAAAAACACTAGAGCTAATCAATGAATTTGGTAAAGTTGCAGGATACAGAATTAATGCATAGAAATCTGCCGCATTCCTATACACTAATAACGAAAGATCAGAAAGAGAAATTAAGGCAATAATCCCATTCACCATTGCAACAAAAAGAATAAAATACTTAGGAATAATCCTACCTAAGGAGACAAAAGACCTGTATGCAGAAAATTATAAGACACTGATGAAAGAAATTAAAGATGATACAAATAGATGGAGAGATATACCATGTTGTTGGACTGGAAGAATCAATATTGTGAAAATGACTATACTACCCAAAGCAATCTACAGATTCAATGCAATCCCTATCAAATTACCAGTGGCATTTTTTACAGAACTAGAACAAAAAAAATCGTAAAATCTCTATGGAGACACAAAAGACCGTGAATAGCCACAGGAGTCTTGAGGGAAAGAAATGGAGCTGGAGGAATCAGACTCCCTGACTTAAGACTATACTACAAAGCTACAGTAATCAAGACAATATGATACTGGCACAAAAACAGAAATATAGATCAATGGAACAGGACAGAAAGCCCAGAGGTAAACCCACGCACCTATGGTCAACTAATCTATGACAAAGGAGGCAAGGATATACAATGGAGAAAAGAAAGTCTCTTCAATAGTGGTGCTGGGAAAACTGGACAGCTACATGTAGAAGAATGAAACTAGAATACTCCCTAACACCATGCACAAAAATAAACTCAAAATGAATTAAAGACCTAAATGTAATACCAGACAATGGGCATCATCAGAAAATCTACAAATGACAAATACTGCAGAGGGTGTGGAGAAAAGGGAACCCTCTTGCATTGTTGGTGGGAATGTAAATTGATACAGCCACTATGGAGAACAGTAGGGAGGTTCCTTAAAAAACTAAAAGTGAATTACCATATGAGCCAGCAATCCCTCTACTGGGCATATACCCAGAGAAAACCGTAATTCAAAAAGACACATGCACCCTAATGTTCATTGCAGCACTATTTACAATAGCCAGGACATGGAATCCACCTAAATGCCCACTGACAGAGAAATGGATAAAGAGATGTGGTACATATATACAATGGATTACTCGGCCATAAAAAGGAACAAAATTGGGTCATTTGTAGAGATGTGGATGGATCCAGAGACTGTCATACAGAGTAAAGTAAGTCAGAAAGAGCAAAACAAATATCGTATATTAATTCATATATGTGGAACCTAGAAAAATGGTACAGATGAACCGGTTTGCAGGGTAGAAATAGACACAGATGTAGAGAACAAACGTATGGACACCAAGGGGGGAAAGTGGTGCGGTGGTGGTGGTGGTGTGATGAATAGGGAGATTGGGATTGACATATGTACACCAATATGTATAAAATGGATAACTAATAAGAACCTACTGTATAAAAAATAAATAAAGTAAAATTCAAAAAACAATTAGGGCACATTTGAAAATGACAAGTGATTTCAAATGAATCCCTTCAACAGTACAGAGATATAGAAAGTTGTGAATGAATTAGTATTTATCTGATGAATTCATTTTGAGAGAGAGGGTAGCACTATGGATTAAAAGGAGACGGAATATTTTGTAGTACTGCAAGGGGCTGTAGAGATTTAGTCCTTTGTTTCTCAAGGCCATCATCTGCATTAGAATTCCCTTTAGACCATGTTAAAAAAGTCTTGGACCCTGTCACTGGTATATATCTAGTGTATTAAAGAGTGGATAAATTTCTAATACTCCATTTTTCCATATAATGAAATTAATTTAAGTAACAATCATGAAATAATAATAATGGCCAAAAAAGAAAGAAACATTGAAAAATTTTTTTAAGACTGAAAGTTTTTATTGAAAATTCATATAATCAAAGCAGTCAAAACTAAAGTTAGAAAATAAATATTACAGAAACAAAAAGGAAAACAATTTTTCTATAGTTTTTATATCTGCCTAAGAGTTTTTTTCTTTTTTTGCATTATGCGGGCCTGTCACTGTTGTGGCCTCTCCCGTTGCAGAGCACAGGCTCCAGACGCGCAGGCCCAGCGGCCATGGCTCACGGGCCCAGCCGCTCTGTGGCATGTGGGATCTTCCCGGACCGGGGCACGAACCCGCGTCCCCTGCATCGGCAGGCGGACTCTCAACCACTGCGCCACCAGGGAAGCCCAGCCTAAGAGTTTTAACATTAATCTTTTGTTAAGAGATCAACATGACATTTCGTGTAAATAACTGTCTAGCAATTAATAAGTGAATTTTAATAAAACTGAGAGATCAAAAGATATCTTACGTAACTACTAAATCATACTGCTGATGTAATGCTTTCTTACTTGATTTTCGTTTTAAGTGGGACAACAGGCAATTAAGGACGAATTCCAATTTCAAAAGATGTTACTTCAATTCTGTAAAACATTTGCCATGTACACGAAATTTGGCACTTACCAAGGGGTCCCACGGAATGACTGAATGAGATGGTGGGATGGAGTCCAGAGCTCACCACTCCCTTCAGTAGAAGGGACAGAAGAGTGACTGTAGGGGGTACCAACAGTAGGCATCGATAGGTTTGCAGATTACTTGGCAGGAGAGCGGAGTTCTTTCTCACAGCTTCCACTTCTTCGTGATGTAGGAGGTGAGATTACTGACCAAGAGAGAGAAATTGCAAAGGAGTGGGGATTAGGGCTTTAAGAGCAGTGCAGTTTGATGGCGAGCAGAGTTCAGTACTAGGGAAACAAACATAGCACAGATGGCTGAGGCAGGAATGGACACCAGGTTTCCAGACATCCAGTTTAGTGCTCTCTTTAATAAACCATATTAAAAAGGATGCCTACTGGGAAGAGTTTTACATGTATGGGCAGCAGGTAGGGTTCACTAAAACAAATGGATGATTTGAGGAAGCAGTAGTTTCTGCTTTTTTTTTTTTTTAATAGATCTAAGACAACCCAGTTCTACTTTTTGACATTTTAAGTTCTTTGTCAAAATAATGAAAGACAGGAACTCGATATGAAAAAATGACTGTTTTGTCTCAATCTATTGGTTTAAATCTGTTGGAAAATGAAGGATGCTGTATTTTCTTGTGGGTGTCGCATTAGAAACAGCTCACAAAGCTCCTCACTAGCTTTGAAGATCCTCACTTGTAAATTAACTATCATCATCATTAATAACATGTGAGTACCAGCAGAGCAGCTGACTAGGGCAGCTTTAAGGTCTGTAAATAGCACTGGACAGATTAACTTAATAATGCCAGAAGCCTCCAAGTATTGTACGTGACCATATCTTACACACCAAATAGCTATGGTCTTCAAAACAAAGTCCGAGACTTTTTAAAGGGGCTAACTTTTGAAAATGGAAAATTATGATTCATACTTTAAGTCATGTCCGTCGTGGTTACTGCTGTTTGAACATAATCTAAAAAATCAGCCTAATGACACGAAATTGTCTGAGAAAAATCTGACACAAATGGAGAATGAAATCCCTGATCAGGCAGAGTGAACAAAATTAAGCTGTGTACCGTGATCTTCCCAATATCCTGATGTATTTTTGGTTAAAAGATTAATGTCATAAACTTGCCACTACAATGATTTTTGAATGATGCCCTGAGTTTTTGAGATACTTGAGGGCAGAAATTTTCCACAGTACCTTACCTACTCAACCTTCAACTTGAACATTTGCATAATTTATTACATTCAATATTTTATTAATTGCTAAGTGCCCAGCTCTCTATAAAGTTCTAGGAACTTAAAAATGAGTAATTCATAGTTCCTTGTCTTAAAGGTTTCAGATTTAGATGGGGAGCCAACAATTTACAGTTGTGTGATACGAAGCAGAGGTGGTAGAAGGGGGAGTGATCGCTATGTTGTCTAGAAGCTGGCAGCTGGCTGAGGTCCAAGCTCTGTTTTAAAGGATGCCTTTGAAAGATGAACAAGAGTGGAAGAACATCCCTGGATGATGAAACTCATACCAGGCATTTGTAAACGTGACAAGTGCCAGGAGATACCCTAGAGGTGGGTTGGGACCTAAGAGATTCTTATGCTAAGAAGCTTAAATTGTATGTAAAACACCAAACAAAATCAGTTAAGGTTGTAGGTGGTTAGACAGGATGAGGTTGGTCTTAGATTGAGTAAATAACGAAAGATGAGTTGGGTGGTGAGCTATCAACTAAAAAAAACTGTAGGGCACTGTCAACAAATGTGTGAGTGCTCAGCACTGTACAGCATGCATTTGGGGAAACAGCTCCATTAAAGGACTTACATTTCAGCAGGTCAGATAGATGCTGAAAGGTACAAGGATCTAGGGGAACTATGGGCATGTCAGGGAAGACTCCCTGAGAAAGTGACAGTAAAGTTGAGACTTAGAGGAAAAAGCGGTGTTAAAGACTGGATCTGATGTGAAGTATTTAGGGTGTCTAATAGACTTTTCCTACTCCTCTTACAGACTCAGAAAGAGAACCACTGTCTTTTGCCCTCATGGGAAATCTATCAAAGGACCTAAAATGTTTATCAAATTAACGAAGTTGTGTGATGAGAACAAGAGCAAGTCTCTTATCTCTGCGCCCACAGCACCTTATATTTTCATCATTTGCATCCGTATTATAATTACTTGAGAATTTGGAAGAGGTCCAAGTAAAAGAACAGATTTAAGAGCCAAGTGGGAGACACTACAAAGGGAAGGGGGAGAAAAAAAGATTTAAAAATGTAACAGGGCAAATGGTTTAGAAGGTTCAAATTAAGTCTCAGCGTCGCCCATTTAATACAATAATTTGGGGGTCCTTATTAACCTGCAATTTCAGCAAGAAAAGTACAGCTGGCAGAAATGAGACTGTGGATCGAGGACTTCCTATCAAGAAGCTTGGGTGAGAAGGAATGCTGCATGAGGATCGTTTGTTCTTGTTTTCATTTATTAAGGGAGAGTGCAGAGGGTTTTCAATATCCTTGGTTTGAAGGAAAATGTGACTTACTGAGAACTATTATGGACACACGCAGCATCAGGAAACTGTAACAGTGTTTTCTCCAGATAGCTAGATATATGTCAAAAAACGAATGTTGATACATTTTCACTTATCGCTAGGAAAGGACATGAGGCATATCAACTCTTACTATTTACACTCTGGAGAAGAGGAAGATGAGGATTGAATTAGGTTTTGTTTTGTTTTTTCCCCCAAATAAAGAAGTCGGGCAAGTAACATTTAAAACATTTTATTTAATAGATTATCATTGGCATATTCCAGTCATGATTTGACACTCTACGGTGTATTTAAGTTGTACTGCCGGACGTCACTGATAACTAAGAGGAAAGTCAAACACCAATATATTCTTTAGAGGCCTAATCCTGTGCTCCGCTTGCCAATTTTCTGGCTGAATCCCTTCTGACCACTTACTTTCTTTATGCTGGTTACGATGCTGTACCTGATAAAATCAGCTCCTTTCTTCATCTTGCCAGTTCACACCTTCCCCCAAGGCATAACAACGGTTTAGCCTCTTAATTTTCGGTTTCCTGCAGTAGTACCTTGTTGGGGTGGTGTAATGAAACTCCATCCTTAAAAAAAAAAAAAAAAAAAAAAGAAAGTAAAAATCACTCTCCAAAAACAAGACCTCTCCAGGATCGGCAGGAGTGTAAACTTAAGAATCAAGTGGTAACACGTCTTAGCCCGTCTCAGCCATAACTTTCAGATACCGGGTCAGCGCGATGGAAACTGAAAATCCGTAATGCTTACCAGCGGTCCGACGTTTTCTTTCAGTTCCTACCATTACAAACGACGGAGCGCAGATTTCGCTTGCCCGTAGCGTGAGTTCTGCTTGGGCGCCCTCGAAAAGGGTGCTGACACGCCTCTTTACGCAATCGCAACTCAAAAGCCCTCTAGTGACTCAGCGGTAGCACCTCCAAGCTGTTACTCATACCAGAGATTCCTGGACCCAACAGGAAGCCTAGAAGTCTTACGTATTTACTCTACCTGCAACTCCCGCTCCTCAGACTTGAATACTTGCGCGCTGCGGCTCCATTGCCCGTGACTCACCGTCCTCACAGCACCAGGACCCCCGACACTGCTTTCCTTAGGCGGCTCGTGCTAACCTACTAGAGAGCTCAGGCTCGAGCTGAAAAATGCGGTGGTCGCGGCGCTTTCGACCTCCTCCCCACCGACCCAGCCTTAACTGCCTTCTTTCCCTTCCCTCATCTGAGCCTGTGCCGCCAGCGCCTTCAGGCTTGCCAGGTCCCTGGCCGGCGGCCTGCAGGCCCCCCTCCCCGGCGCCCCGTCCCCTCACGGGCCCTGGGCCGGTGGCGGGAGCCCAGGGGCCGCGACAGGCCGAGGGGGCCGAGCTCTTCCGCCCGGGTAACCCAGGATTCGTTGGGTCGGAGAGCGCAGGCCCACTCGCTGGAGCGAGAAGGTCAGGCTCACCTTGGGGCAGTCGCGCCCGGACAGCGGCCAGCACCGCCCCGAGCCGCCCAGCGGAGTCTCCCGGGTCACGCGAGGACGCCAGGGCCCCGAGCCGGGAAGCACCAATACCAGCACCGGCACCAGGCGGAGCCCGGTCCAACCCTTCCCGGCGGCCCGCCGACTTCCGGACCTGCGCAGAGCTGCCCTGCGCCCGCCGCGCCGCCCCTCCCCCGCCCGCTTCCCGGC
>NW_020173037.1:2709759-2765796 GCF_003031525.2 Neophocaena asiaeorientalis asiaeorientalis | reverse complement strand
AGGTGTCAGGCTCGGAGGCCGGACGGGGCGAGGGTCCCAGACGCGGCTCCGTCCCGCCGCGGAGCGCGAGGCTTCCCCGAGGGCACGATGCGGATAAAGTTACTCCCGGGAATGACTCAGCCTCCGCCGCCCCGCGGGCGGGTGCGGGTTTCACAGCTTCCGCGGCCGGAGCCGGACGGCCCTCGTGGGGGGTCATCACCGCCGTGCCTCCCACCGCCTGCCGCGTGCGCTGCGTTCGTTGTAGATGGTTTCGTGCCCGCGTCCCCTCCGTCTGAAGTGTAGTCGCCCCGCGGGGCCCTGGGTAGGCGCAGGTGCCCGCTATTGATAAAGAGGCGCGTTGCTGCGAGACCCGAAGCCGGAGAAGAGCGTCCGCCAGGCAGGGAGCAATGATTTGGGCCGCAGGAGCAGGGCCTAACCGCCGTTTTGTATAATTTCTAGGTTTTCGTGTGTGGGTGGTGCTTGTGTGGTTTCTCCCGAGGGTGGGAAGGTGAGCCGCTTAGGAGCAGGGTACTAAGCTTAAGCAGACAGACAGCCTGTTTGATGAAGAATCTCGCCGTTGTATGTCCGTATTTGATATAAGCAGCGCGCTTCCGATCCTGACGTTACTATGAGGGGTAGCCAGGGACCACTGAGGAAGGTGGCTGACTCGATCCGTAAGGAGACCCTTGCTGGCGAGGTGAAGATCTCTTTTTCCTTTCTGTTTTTAATGTTGCAACAATAGAATATGGTCTGGGTGAACACATTTTCTCAGCAACATTTTTGTGTTTAATATTGTGTTTAAAACCTAGAGTTTTAGAAAAGAGATGCTTCCTGTTGATAAACGTTTGTGTTGGCAAATGCCTGTTGATGGACCTCGGACATGGACTCAGACCACGGTTTGAAAAAGTAATTTTATTTCGTCTGTTTGGAACCTTTTATGTTAGTCACAGGATTAGTTTGGGGCCTGATTCTTATATGGTAATGTTGGATGACAGGGACGGCGAGGAGGCGAAACTCGTCTCTGAGGACAGTGTTTTTCTGGCCCTTGCCAACAAGCACAAGGTCAGAACACATGGCAGATTTGACTCCTAGCAGATGAAATTCATTAAGTCAGAAGGGGCAGAGGGCCCAAGACCTTTGTTTTTGAAAAGCCACTTTTGAACTTAAAATTTTTATTTTGTAAGCTTGAGGAGCTTTTATTTAGCCTCTGATTTTGAGACTATCTTTAATTATCATGCATTCAAGCAAATGTTTGAACACCTGCCCTATGCTTTACTTTTCAGCTGTATATAACTCTTCAAAAAAAGTAGTGGGTAGTGAAATTTTCTCATTCAGGTAATGCTGTTCTGTAACCCCAGTTAAGCTTTCTGTGTTCAGAAAATACTGGTTCAGGCAACTCAGGTAAAAATCTAGCAGTCCCTTTCCACGCACACTCATTTAGATGGTTAGTATTTCCTTACCAAGGCAGACCGTTGAACCAGTTACTGCAAGGAATACAGGAATGTGTTCGATATTGTTTTTGCCTTTTATAACGAAAGAAAATTGAAGTCCTGTATACAGTTAATTACTATTTAAGCATTAATTGGAAATCTGAAGGAAAGACCCAAGAGAAGTGAGGAAGCTGACTGTGTGACTGTCTGGGGAAAGAAGGAATTGTAAATGCAAAGGCTCTGAGGACCTTGGCATATACAAGGGAAGGGGAGAAGGTTGCTGAGGTGGGCGGGGCGAGCGAGGGGAGCCCAGTAGGAGCGTGTGGTGGTAGCAGAGGCTCCACAGATACTCAGGTTTCGGGGCTCTGAGTAAGGAAGGTAGCGTACTCTAAGCCCCACGTGCAAAGGCACAGAGGTTTGTTCAGTAAACCTGGCAGAGCTGGGAAGCAGCTTGGGCTGAGAGTCATTCCTTTGCTCGTGAAATGTTAAACCCCAGCAGGACTCAGTTTTAGCTCCAGCAACACGAGCAGTGAACAAAAGGAACTTTATATGTAAGCTTTGTATACAAGGTTGTAGGAAATGGTGAAACACCGGAAGTTTTCAGGAAGATAAATTGCAAACGCAGATTGCTCCGAGATGCTGAAGCAGACACTGTGCTGGGGGAGCAGACTGTGGAGTACTTGCCGTCTCTATGTAGTGATGAAAAGGATGCATATTCTCATTATTACATGACTCTGATTCTTCCATATTGGGGACCTAGTAAAGCTAATTTGTCTGTAACCTGGACCCCTTGTGCAGGGCCCTGGGAGGGGGGGGCCTTTCTTCCATGGCTCGGTGAAGTTGCTGTTCGGTTAAATCTCTCTGCAGGTACGGGGCTGGAGCGCTGCAAGGGTCCCTTCCTCCGTCGGTTAGCGTCTGCTTTCACAGCCGTCCAGTGGGGACCCAGAGGGTTACGCAGTGTCTCCCCGCAACCGCCCCCTCCCCTAATTTTGCTCTCTGTCGAAATCTCATATTTTATTGGCTTGTAATTACGCCAAGAGACGAAATAATGGTGACTCCCCCTCCTTTGGTTGCTGGTTCAGGACTACTTGCATCATGTTTTCCTTCACGTGCCTCACGTAATTGGTTAGTAACCAGCAGAAATCGAAATGTTAGTCGCATCAGTACAGTACCTGTTCATGTTTCCATGGCTGTTTTAGCCGTTACACTGCAAATTCCAGATGTGCACATCCTTTTCTGATATTGCTGTATATTTACATACAGTCCTGGTTTAATAGAATGAAACTGATTCAACATTCGCTGTAAAAGATAGTTTTGGTTCCATTTCTTTACTCTTAGGATCTATTGTAAATTGAAGCATAGAAGTGGAAAATTTTGCTGTAGATACTATTGTGTGAGACTTTAGAGTTAAAAAAACAATTCATATTTAAAGAAGGTGTCATAAGTCGATATTGATATTTCAAAATTGTACCACGCACAGCCCTGGATTTAGCATCATCACGATGACATTAATACTGAAAAAATGGTTGTGGCTTCCATGGTTGATATTTGGAGGCCGCAGAGCTATTTTGTAGCAGACTGACTTAAATTCATTTTAATGGTTATTCTGAGAATCTATCAAATGACACATGAAAATTTTTTAAATGTATTAAGGATGAAATCGAATGATACTCTCTTGGGACTAATTTTTTAGACTGTGTATTTAGTAATATTTCCAATCCCAAATTATCTTTAAGTCATGTGTTCTATGCAGTTTTTATGAGTGTCAGGACATCACGGTTGTAATACATTTATATGTACTGATACGGAAGGATTCCTGTGATTTATATTATTCAACTCAAACAAGTTGCACGTATGCACGATGTTATCTCATTTTTGAGAAACCAGACTGTCCACACATAGACATGTACTTCCTGCACACGTAGGAAAAACCCGACGCACCTACTCCACACTGCTGAGAGTATTCCTCTTGCCTCCATTCTTGTCTGTCGTGCTGCCCTTCAGTCAGGTGGCCCGTCTAGTTGCAGGCAAGGCATTCATTTAGGACGCCCTGGGCCTTTATGGAAAGGTTCTCTTTCGGGGAGTGTAAGGAAGATGGCTGACCTACTCTTCTTTCCTTCTTTTTCTCCTTTTCTTCTTGGCGGAGAAAGAGGAGGATCAGATGGGAATAAATCTGATCTGGAGAGGTTGAAGCCCGGTTTGCAGTCCCTGGGTAACCCGGACAACTCCATTTGTGGTGAACGTTACTAGTTTCATTGGTGTAGCACCCGTGGCCCTCACTGAGGTCCACCTGCTGAATTACAATTTGCAGAATTGCAAATCAGTTTTCCTAATCCTTGTTCTTTATGAAGCTTTTGGTCCACCTTGTCCAGCGTCATCCACATTTCCTGTGTTCTGCTAGACTTGAAAGCAACTTGAGGGTCTTTGTACTCCCAGCACCTGGCATAGTGTCTGGCTTATGTCGGGTGTTCAATAAAAGTAGGGTGAATAATGACTGGCTTTGTTCAGTTTGGGGGGGCAGAGTTGTTGTCTGGGGCTTTCCCCTTGGTCTCCCCAAGTAGGGAAGCTGATTCTGAGTTTTGAATGGATTAGACCGGTTGACAGTAAGCTGGAGTGACTGACCTGATCATGGTGGTGGTAATCTCTCAAACAGGAAATTACAAATTAATCTCCAATGATAAATGATAGACACTGTTTTTTGTGAGTATGAGAGATGCTTTCTTGTTTTTATGGGCATGAAAGTACAATTGTAACACCTGTATGTCTGGGAATAAATGCAGCAGAATCAGTATTTTTAAAAATATGTCTCTCCTTTCCCCCTCATTTATAGCTGACTTTATCCCAGGAGGATCCAGAAGAAACAGATGTCCTTTCATGATGTGAGATTATCCCCCCCACCAATAAGATAATTCACACCACTTGATAGTGAAGAGCTCTGTTAGTTCAAGGCAGGGAAGGGAAGACTGTGGGCCACCTGTGACTAGGGAAGACTTCCCAGAAGGGCTTTTTTAAAAAAATTATTTATTTTATTTATTTTTGGCTGCCTCAGGTCTTAGTTGCAGTGCACGGACTTCTCTCTAGTTGCGGCCTGCAGATTTTCTCTCGCTGGTTGTGGCACGCGGGCTCAGTAGTTGTGACACAGTGGGCTTAGTTGCCCTGCGGCATGTGGGATCTTTGTTACCAAGAATCAAACCTGCGTCCTCTGCATTGCAAGGTGGATTTTTTTTTTTTACCACGGGACCACCAGGGAAGTACCCAGAAGGGCTTTTGATCACAGTTGGATGAGTAAAGTTCAGATGAGACGAAATGGGGGCGAGTATTTTATCTGGTAAGACTATGTATAGATAAAGTGAGAGTGTGGGTTTCGTGTAGGAGAGTAGCTGGAGATACTTTTAAGAAAGACAGACTGGGGTTGATTATGAAGTCCTAGAATGTTGAAGATTACTTAAAATTACAATTGGCACCATTTTAGAAGCTTTTATTATATTCCTTACACCATAATCTGAAATGCATTATTGCTATCCCTCTCATACACTCTGCAGAAGGTATGATTTCAGTTCATAAACTGATGTGAAGAGGTGCACTGAGCGTGGGAGAGCTGGCACTCAGATACATGCAGGTGGCTCTTGCTGTTTTCCTGCGAATCTAGCTTTAGGCCAGAGCTGTGGCTTCACACGTTTGACGGGGCAGGCAGAAGATGAAGTTCAGGGAGACTGTCTGTGTACACAACCGGGTCCTGCACCCAGGTCACAGACGGCGGGGCACGGTGGGCCGCTGGTGTGCCAGCTGCTCTGGCAACAGTGAGGCTCCGGGGTGGAGGGGCGAGGTGGCGTTGCCCGCAGTGTTGTAAGTGGAGGGCGTGTTCAGGAAGGGCTGGAGCCGGATGAGGAGAGCTTCCAGGCTCTGAAAGAAGGGTTATGTCGTTGGAGAATGAGGGGTTCGATTATAAAGGGGAAGAGGGATAGGATTTAGGCAGAAATAACTGAAGTCTTGGTAGCAGGAGAACCATCGTTTTGTTCGCAAAAGAACTTAGGGAATAGCTTTAAAGGAAAAGCACTGAGTTGAAATGTAGACGTGTTGAGTTTGAGGAACAGTGTGGTTTCTGACTGGAGACAGCAGCGGCCAGGCGCTGGTCCTGAGCTGAGGACAGAGGTCTGGGAGAGTTAACTGTCTTGCACTCGGTTTGCATAACCCTCCTGTGTATATTCTTCTCTGCATTCTCACAACCTGTGAGTTGGGGAGTCTCCTTCCTTTTTGTATCAGAACAATTCAGGTTAGTTGAGGTCCATCTGCATCACACAGTCGGTAGTGGGGGCGGGACTTGCATGTAGGTCTTCTGACTCGTGATCTCACGTTCTTTTCACAGTTCTTTTCACAGTTCTTTTCTCCCTCTTATGTGCACATCAAGACAGTGAATGAAACTTGAATGGCCATCTAGGGAAGTGTGCAAAGTAAGCAGGGTGGGTCCCCCTGGGGCCCCGATTGGGGGCCAGCCTGGGACCAGCAGGTGGGGAGGGTTGTCTTGTCTCTTAGCTGGACCAGCTCTTATAGGGCAGTATCTTCAGGTCCTTTATTTCTTTGGAACGTGTAGAGTGTTGTCTTTTTTTCTTTTTTGAAATGGAAGCAAGTATTTTTAACCTCAGATTATAAATGTGATTTTAAAGACACCAGAGAGCGTGAAAGTCCTGCATCCAGAGATAGCCTTTGTTAAAAACGTTGATGTTAAGTTGTTCCAAACTTTTTTAATGCTTGTGTCTGCGTATATATCCCTCAGTATTAGTTAATAAAATAAAAATAAAATCCACAAACAGAATCACATGATATATTCTGTAACTTGCCTTCTGTAACTAAATGATAAATATATCACTAATCGATGGGTCTAGATCTAATGAACATTTTAAAATGTCTGAGTAATGTCACATTATATAGTTGAACTGTAGTTTATTTGACCGGCACCTATGATAGTCATTGTTCTGATGTTTCATTGTTAATAACGGTGTAATGGAAATCATTGAATATATACCTTTGTACACTTGCCTGGTTATCTGCTTCCGATACCTTTCAAGAAGTGGAATTTCTGGTTTGCACATTTTAAATTTTGGTGCATATCGCCAGATTAAATCTCCTTAAAAGGTATACCAATTTATATTCTTGTCAGAACTGTGCCAGTGTGCTCACTGTTACCTTGTCAGCAGTTTTATTCATTAATCATTAATAGTAATCTGAAGTGTAAAAATGGTATTTAAATAGACTTTGTTTTTCTGCATGCTGTGGATAGCCATTTAGTATAATACTTTGTTTGAACAGTTTTTACTTTCTCTCAGTTTGGATTTCTCCTATTGTGTATGTGTGTGTATGTGTTTAAAGATATGTTTGAATCTCTTCTGTTCCATGTGATATCTATTAATGGGCCAGAATCCTAGTTTTAATTGCTGTTATAGTATGTCTGATGTGTTTTGATCAATGTTCTTTCCTACAGTGTCTCAATATATGTACAGCAGGCTGGTAAGTTGTATTCTCAACCGACAGAAACTAAAGACTGTTTATGCAAAGGGCCACATAATTTTAAGAAAATTTTGTGTCAGTGGTTGAGTTACTAACCATTTGATTTTTTTTTAAATCTAATATTGGCTTATTTTCTTTCTTTTTTTAAAAAATTTATTTTTATTTTTGGCTGCATTGGGTCTTCGTTGCTGCGTGCGGGCTTTCTCTAGTTGCGGCGAGCGAGGGCTACTCTTCCTTGCGGTGTGCGGGCTTCTACTGCGGTGGCTTCTCGTTGCGGAGCACGGGCTGTAGGTGCGCGGGCTTCAGTAGTTGTGGCACGTGGGCTCAGTAGTTGTGGTACATGGGTTCAGTAGTTGTGGCTCGCAGGCTATAGCCTGCAGGCTCAGTAGTTGTGGCGCACGGGCTTAGTTGCTCCGCGGCATGTGGGATCTTCCTGGAACAGGGATTGAACCCGTGTCCCCTGCATTGGCAGGCGGATTCTTAGCCACTGCGCCACCAGGGAAGCCCCTGACCCTTTGGTTTTAATTTAGAATTGTGTTGTGTTAACTTGTGTGATACTGAGTATGATTTCATCTTGTAGAAATTAAGAAAAAGTTTATATAAAAAGACATGGCAAATTTTAGAAAATCTTGACAGGTGGAAAGTAATGTTACATTATGAACTAAGCTTATATTTTATATGAGGCACATAAAGTTAGTTTGTAATTCCTTCAGCAGCAGTTGGCTTCTGTGCTGGTACTTTATAATTAATTGCATGTAAGAAGGATGTCTTTGACCTCTTTGCTTAAAAATGGAGGCAATGAAATGATAGGAGCCAGGGCACAAAAGGTGAAGCTTATTCCTCCCTGTTCAGGAGGTCAGCGGAAACGGTGTGCAGCTTTATGTAGCGAGCTGTAGAAAGGCGATGCTGGAATGTTAGTCCAAGGAACTTAGATGATTGCGTAGATGTTATCAGGCGTTTTTAGTTTGGGGAGAAGTACAGTGACATTAAAATGAGACTAAGACTGCGTAGTTGGTGATGTCCTCCAGGATGGCTTTGACATGACTGCTGCGGGTAGAAGGAGCTGAGCTAGGCTGTTGGCCCAGGTGTGCAGTAGCAGTGCTAAGTTAGATCGCTTCCTGGGAGTAAAATGGACAGAGGGGCGCACAGACTTGGGGCTGTTAGGTCTGTGCCAGGGAGTACTTCTTCACATAAGACATGTTAAACCAAACTGATCACCACTGGTAAAAACAAAGAGGCGGGTAGGAGGGGTAGTTATAAAGAGAAGGATATGTTTAAGGTAGAGGTGATTATTAC
The DNA here is from genome assembly GCF_003031525.2 of Neophocaena asiaeorientalis asiaeorientalis. NCBI lineage: Eukaryota > Metazoa > Chordata > Mammalia > Artiodactyla > Phocoenidae > Neophocaena > Neophocaena asiaeorientalis. The sequence goes on along the minus strand of NW_020173037.1, from coordinate 2,757,586 downwards.
TGTTTTGTTTTTTTATTAAGGAACCTTGGAATATGTTGGCTGCTAAAGAAACTACCAAAAATTAGCTACTTGGATGTGATCTCTCTCAGTTACTATTTGAACTCTGCTTTGCTAGTAGTGGAGTTTTTGTTCGTGAGGACCTATTCATTCAACAGATAATCTTGAGTACTTTGTGTTATGTCACAAGATATTTCCTGTCCCTAGGCAGCATTTTGGAGTATTTACTGTGGAGTTGGCAGTGTGCTGAATATGCTCTTTTGTGGGCATTATTTTACTTGTTTCTACAAAAGCAGTATGAGGCAGGTATTGCTAATATCCCTGCTTTACAGGTTAGGAAATAGAAATTCAGATGGATGTGTACGGATGAGGATGTTGGGTTTTTTTTTGTTTTTAACTGTTTACTTGACAGTGAAGCCATGTGGCTCATGGATTGGCTGGAGAAGATGTAACTCAGTAAAATTTTATAACTTTGATTTAGATTAAACAAAATTGGTCTTTATATAGGTCTTATGACATTTCTTTTAAAATAATTTAAAATATTAGCATGAGTAAATATATTTTGATCATTCTGTTACCCTTTTTAGAACATTTAATTTTATAACCCATACTTTTCAGTTAGAATCTGACCAGAGCTTTTATTTCGCTCCCATACAGATTCCTATTTCCATTCCCTTATTATTGTGTCCAGTCTGCAGATTATGAAAAAAATAAAATTAAATGTAGAAATAAAATCTTTCCTCTACCAAACAAACTTAGCTTGCTGTGAAGCCGTAACATGACCACCTAAAAATTAGTCATACAAGGTTGAAGTTACAGCTCAAGATAGAAATAGATTGTTTTAAAGGACTTTAGTCTTAGAGGAGCTAAGGTAAAGGAGAGAGAACTTGAGATCAGGCAGCTTTATGAGGAAATGCAAGTGGTGGAAAAGCAGGGGTCTCTGTGATACGCCTTGGCTTGGACTGGGACAGAGTGCTTGCCTGAGAGTCACGGGACATCTTTCTCGTTTACTGTTTATTTCACATCTGGCTCTTTGAATTGTTAGTTACATCTTACTTGTTACCCCTGCAAGATGGTACACCCTTCAGGACAGAGACTCAATTTTGTCTGTTTCCATGTACACAAAATTTACCTTATAGAACCTCCCTCTAGTAGGTCGGTACTGTGGGTGTCGTCCAGGGCGTCTTTCCTCTCAGGGCAGTGACAGGTTTGGGGAACTCTTAGCTCAGAAGTAACTTCATTTTTCCTGTCTGTAGTTTGAGAATAAGAAAGCCTGGACTGACCTTCGTACTGTATATGGATCAGGTGTTGGTGCACAACGGAAGTTTGGTCTGTGTGTTTCTGTGTATTTATGCTCACTTGTAGGAAGTTAGGATTTTCACTTCACTGGCAGTTGTTACTGTTCCTTTTAGGTAGTGAAGCATAATATTTATGCCTTTCCGTGGACACAGTGGCCACAGAGTCCCTCTGTACAGGCATTATTTGTATATTTTGCTCATTTTCATGGATTGGCTGGGAATATGATATGCTGAGAGCTGATAGGAGATGCTGGGTCCAGACTTACTTGAAAGTGGGATGAAGACTGCCTTGGAGAAATTATGGAAAAGAAAATTTCTTAGCTCTGTCTTACCACAGTGAAAGGCTGCTCCAAAAGTGTTTCAGTGACTTGTATCCATCAACATGAGGAAGGATGACCAAAAGGTGTGGGGGGAATTAAGTTTTTGTCCAGCATGAACGGTGGGAGATCAGGTTCATAATTTCTGGTGTGCGTGTAACCCTTGCACAGGCATATGTAAGTGTCATTTTGTTCAGTAGTTATCTCATGGCCAATCTTGCTTTATGTATGTTTCCCCCCCTCGCTTCCCCTTGTCTCACTACTTTGATCTTGTAAATTTTGAAGAACAGATATGCCCCCGATAGCTCTGCAAGGAAGATATTATCTCTGCTTTTGAGATGAGAGAGGTGTGTGTTTATTAAAGTTTTACTTACCTATCCCAGGAACACCGGTTGCTTTTCAGGAAGGTCATAATTATTTATAGTAGATTCCCACCTATAATATATGAATGCTGAATGTCTTGTGTGCTTTAATGATTACCAGTATTTTGCCAATCTTATCTATCCCCCTGTCTAGCTAAACTCTCCCCTCCCTCCCTCTCTTTCTTCCTTCTTAAATTTGCTTTTGCTAGACTATTTTAGAACATTTCAAATATCGTTTTACACATGAATTTTTTTAGAACTAATTATTTTTTACAACTATTATTTTATAACCAAAATGCTATTATCATCCAAAAAGAGGAATCGTATTATATAGATTTTTTTTTTAGTTAATTAATGTATTTATTTTTTGTCTTCGCTGGGTCTTCGTTGCTGCCCGCCGGCTTTCTCTAGTCGCGGCGAGCGGGGGCTGCTCTTCCTTGCGGTGCGTGGGCTTCTCACTGCGGTGGCTTCTCTTGTTGCAGAGCAAGGGCTCTAGGTGCATTGGCTTGAGTAGCTGTGGCGCATGTGTTTAGCTGTTCCGTGGCATATGGGATCTTCCTGGACCAGGGCTGGAACCCGTGTCCCCTGCATTGGCAGGCGGATTCTTAACCACTGCACCACCAGGGAAGCCCTGTGCGGTGGTTTGGTCGAATCTGGACTTAGATGGAGGGGTCCTCACAAGACTGCTCTCACTTGGGATACCAGCCACAGGTTTGGTGGTGCCCAGGACCACCCTCACTTCGGACCAGCTGACTGCAAAGTCTGGTGTTCCCCAAGCTCACAGAATTCAGGAAAGTGCTGTGCTTATGATTACGGTTCTATTATAGTGAAAGGATACACATTAAGATGAAAAGCAGACAGAGGCAGATCCGCACGGAGGGGGGTCTGGAAGGGTTCCAGGAGCTGAGCTCTGGTGGTGCCCACCACAGGGTCGAGGGAGGCTCCGTGCTGCCCTTCCCTGCCGCAGCACAGAGTATGGCGCCCTGGGGCTTACCCGAGTCGTTGGGCAGAGTTGTAACTGAGGCTTCCTCACCTAGCGTCCCGTGGCTGGCCTGTAGTCTCTGGCTGCTCCTGGAGGCCAGACACACATCTTCATTCCCCATGTCCTCTGGGGACTGGGACTGATGCCGTGTTTCCCAGCTGTACACACAGTTGAAGGAATAAAACAGAAAAGAGCTAGCATAGATGTTGGAATTGCTTTTACTTAAAAATAATGTGCTTTTTCTTCTTCTTCTTTCGCTGTTCTTTCTGAAAGTAGATATCATGGAGTTTGTGTTTAGATATAAAATTTTCATGTTGCCCACTAAGATGTAAGCTTTATGAGAGAAGGCAATTTTATCATATTGTTTTCTCTTTATTCCCAAAGCCAAGAAAATGCCTAGGATGTACTAGAGTCTCAGGTGAATTTTTATTGAATGAATGTTATTCATTGACCTGGGTTCAAGGCCCTGGAACGTTTATTTACTACGTTTCTGCCTTCGGCAGATTGAGGAAGCTCTGAGTCTTTTTGTTCACCTGCAGAGGGGGACAGTAATACTATAGGTATCCTACGTGTTGTGTAAAGTGAGTGGAGTGATGCTGAGCCGGATGACCTCATATGGTGCACCCTGTAAGCACCAGCAATGATGATTTCAGGTGCCGTCTCCTCAGGACAGCGGGATAAATAGCATCTGTGGTCCTGGCAGCCAGCAGCCTGACATTTGCACGCAGACCCTCAGTGCTGTGGACCCCGGGAATGATGACTGGCCTCGCCAGCTGGGTTTTCTGCACACTGTTCAGGGGAGGCCCTTGGTGCGGGCTGACGGTGAGAGTGCGGAGTGAAGATTCAGAAGGGGGCTCTGGTTCACGCTGCTGGTTTGATGGCTGTAAACCATAGTCAGGGGATGAAAACATGGGACATCCTGTCGGGGTGGGTGGGCTTCGGAGCTGTTGAAATGAGCGGAACGCGCAGTGATGGGGTCAAGTGTGCCGATACAGTGGAGTGGAGTTCTGCTGAGTTCTAGAGCCACTGACATCAGAACTGTCCTTGAAATAGGTACCTTGTTCATCAGGTGTGCAGACAGACTCAGTCTCAGATAAGTTTTGTTCAGGTTTTTGTCAGTGTTGTGAATGACTGCGGGTCACAGGTTGAGCTGCGGCTTTGGGCGGGCGCCCAAAGAAGACTGGTGTTTGTTTGAAGGACACAGGAGCTGCTGCAGCTTCTCAGTTTCTCTCATTTGCTGCAGGTGTTGTGGAGGAGGGCGGCGACACTGAGGTCGGTCGCTAATCTCTGATGCTCCTGATTGACTGAGAGTGAGGTCGTGAAAAGGAAAAGGAAAGATGGAGTGTTCCAGATTGAAGGAGATTAAATAGAATTTACAGCTAAATGCCACACATGGTCCTGAGTTGGATCCTGTATTGGGAGAAAAAACTTTAAAGAATATTATTGGGGCAGTAATTTGAATATTGACTGTGGATTAGATGAACAGTAGTGATCAGTGGATTTGATAAAGGTACTTTGATTATGTACAAGAAAATCCTTGCTGTTAGGAAATACACATTCTGAAATATTTATGGATAAAGAGACATTCTATTCTGTCTTCAGATTACTTTCATAGTTTAGAAAAAATATATCTAATATTTATATGTATCTAAAGAGAGAGAGGAAGAAAGAAAGAAAACCGTGCACGTAGCATGAACTGGTCCAAATGGTAAAGCAGTGGAGCACAGTGGGTGAATCTGGGCAAAGGGCAGAAGGGAGTTTTTTGTACTATTTTTGTTACCTTTTTTCTTATGTGTGAAACTATATCAAAACAAAAAAGGTAAATAATATTGAAAAGGAAACAAAAAAAGAAAACTTAGAATAATATAGTGATTATTATAAAGACTTTATGTTTAGTCTCAGAGAAATGCTGTGTCTTCCTGTAGTGCTTTCCCCACCTTCCCAGGACAGGCTTCCTCTCACCCCCTGCGACCCTGTCTAAATGGACCCACACAGAGGCCTGCTGCCATCACCCCAACCTAAAGTAGGTCCTCCTTCCTGCCTACTCTTCGTTCATTGTAATCATCACAACTTACATCATGTTTGCTTTCTTCTTGTTTGATGCCTTCTTCTCCCTCAAGACGGTGGACTCCATCAGGGCAAAGACCATATCTGTTCTGTTCACAAAATTCCCAGTCCTGGCGCCTAAGTTCATAGGCATTGGGTGGATTTGGATGAATGAATGAATGAATGAGTGAATGAATGAGTCATCTCCACCACCAGTGTTCTTATACTTCTGTTTTAGTCACATACTTCAGCTATATAATCTGTCGTGAAACAAGATGGCTCCTCTTCACCTGTAAGATAAAGTTTGTGCATTCACTGACATTTTTTAACTAATTCGCCCTTTTATCCCTGAAATCTTCATTGACTGCAGTCATGTGATCCCCTGCTTATCTCTAGTTTCCTCTCTTGATAACAGCTCAGGTCTGCATCCTTTTCCTAGGGATGCACCCTCTGGCTACTCTTTTCTTGTCAATCTGAGTACCTTTCCTGTTTCCCTATCACTCTCTACATACTTCTTAGATAGTGTTGAGATTATGGTCATTCTGCTTACTTTTCCTTGCGGCAGATGTTACTTTTTTTTTCATTGTTTCTGTATCTTCAATGCTCAGCCCTTGAATGTACAGAATCTACAGAATCTAATGTTGAGTACGTTTCTCGAGTGCTTGTCTTAGGCATTGCATTGGATGTTTATATATATATCGTGTTGCTTAATTTTTAAGCTCACTGGATAAGATGAGTTTCCATTTTTTCTGGTAATTGAGGTTCACAGAAGTTCTGGGACTGTGCTGGTCTTATTTACTGTTACATCCCACGTCTAACATAGTGCATGGTACGTAGTAGGCAACCTATGCATGAATAAAGTCAAACTCACGAGTAATCAGAGACCGGGTTTACATGTAAACTAATGAAGTACTATCAGCAAGCACTTGAAAATAGGGTGATGGCAAGGGCACAGCGACCTTGCTGACTGGGTGCATTGCCTGAGGAGTATAAATTGGTAAGAGAAGCAAGCCTAACAGCCTTGAAATCTTTGGATGCTTTGACCCAGCGGTTTTACTTCTAGGATCTACTTCATGGGAATGATCCTAAGCATAAGAACAAATGTGTACCTGTGAGATTAAAAAACAAACACCTGGAGATAGTAAGTAGACTGTGGTGAATTCACAGGTTGGAATGCTTTTTGGCCATCAATATTGATGTTTATGAAGTATTTGTAATGGTGTGGAAGGATGATTATTAAGGGATGGACAAGTAATTTAGATAAGTCAAGATAGTCTGGATAATGTTCTGGTATGAAATTCTCATTTAAACTTTCAGTGATTTTTCACATGTTTTTCTGTCACACTACAAGCCCCACAGGGGTGGGCAGAGGACCGTGCTTATTACCCAGAGACCCAGCTCTGCTGCTTGGGATGCCCTGATAATCAGCTCTTTATTTATCACTTCAGTCTGTTGGCTTCCTAGTCACTTTCCTTTATTCATTAAAAGATTTGGTTCTACTGTAGTGTAACGGGAGCATATCTCTTCGTGTAAGTTAGGTATCTGTTTAGTCGGGCTGAGCCACTGGGGTTGCATTTGTAGAGTAGTTGCATCACCCATAATCGGTAGTGGGGCGAGTGTGTTGGTGGTGGGTGAAATGCAGCCTTACTTATCCTTGGTGGAGATAAAGAACCTGTGGTCAGTGCCACGCATGTGACTTCTTAGCAGTCTCCATAATGAAATCCTTTACTGGTGTAAGATTAATCATTCATTTTATTGAGAAAGTATTTTAGAGCTAGTTCCCAGGAATACAGGGTCCTTGCTTTAAAGAAGCTTGCCGTTCAGGAGAGGTGAGAACTCTGTAAAGAAACATCACAATGTATGCAGCCTAGAAGCGCATGTGGAGTACATAGTCAGCACAGCTAATGGCAGGATTGTGTGATTAACTCTGTGAAAGACTGTGTGTGCGGCGGGGGGGGGGAGCAGGGGGAGGGTGATCACAGCAGACCAAGGAAGGAGGCTCTAGGCTGGGGAACAGACCTCACGAAGGCTCAGAGACTTGAAAGGGCTAGTTTTGTTCAGGAAGGTAGGCAGGGTGGTATCTGGGAGTGTCAAGCTGGGGAGGGGTGGGAAGCGGTGGGGAGGCTGCAGGTGGAGAGGAAGAAGCCACGCAGCGTCTGCTGTTTTCCTGGGTGTTATCATTGTGGTTAAAGACCCGAGAAGACGGAATTGGACTGTCTGGGTTTGAGTCCTCACTTATTACCCTGTGACATTACTGAAGCCCGTAATTCTTAGTTTCCTTGTCTATAAAGTGAGGATGATGATAGTATCTGCTGTAAAGCATTCTTGTGAGGATCCAATGAAAACGTTTCATTTAGTAAAGCGTTTAGAGCAGTCGCCTGGGACATAGTAAATACTGGTAAACGGTGGCCGCTGCTGTTAAGGTCATCCTTTGGGGTCAAGGAGGTGGGGAGCCGGTTGAGAAAGTCCAGAGTCAGCGAGGGCTTGGGTACCCACAGGAACAGGGGTAGGTAGCGTAGATGTTGCGTCAGAACCAAACAGACGTGGATCATTACCGACGTTTATGGATCTGTGAGGAAGACGGAAGATCTAGGGCAGCACGTGAGAGTGGGTGAATGTCGGTTCCATCAACAAAGAGAAGCGAAAAATGAACAGTTTCAGGTGGCAGAGCGGATTCGAGAGGGGTTGTGTAGAGAACTTGGGGCCAGGGAGTGGTTCAGGCTGGGTTCGGTGGTCGGCAGTGGTGCCTCTGCAGCCCCGGGGGGCGGTGAGGTCCCAGCCGAGCGCTAGGGAGGTGGCCTAGGAGGACGAGGGGCCCGGGCAGGCTGGCGGCGGCCCTGCCCAGCGCTGTCCTGTGGGCCTGTGGTGGGCTGCCGCGCTACCTGTCGCTGAGGAACAACTACCACGATCTTCGCTGTTTAAAACAGCACAGACGTATTATTCCACGTTTGTGGGCACGGCTCGGCGGGGTCCTCTGCTTCACGGTCTCTCACAAGACTCCAGTGAAGGTCTCAGCCCGGGCGGGGTCTTGTCTGAGGCTCAGCAGGAATGATCCGCTTCCGAGAGCTCGCTGTGGTTGTCAAGAACCGGTGGTTCCTCGCAGGCTGTCGGACTGATGCCCTTAGCTTCTTGCTGGCTGTTGGCTTCGGTTTCTTGCCACGTGGGCCTCTCCCTATGACAGTGCATTCCATGGAAGCTGGCAGGAGGGAGGTCATGGTCCTGAGTAGCCATCATGTAAGTGACACCCCATCACCTTGGCCGAATCTCAGTGGTTAAAGCAGATCACAGGCTCCGCCCACATACAAGGGGACTTGGGGAAGCCAAGGGGCTGCCTCAGAGGCCCAGTGCTACGGGCACCATTTTATTCCTGTCTTACAAAAGAAGAAACTGAAACAGTTAAGCATGCAAGTAGTGGGGCCGTTATATTTTAAGGACTGAAAAATGGCTGTACGCTTTGACAGTGTTGGGGAGTTCTTTGGGGACTTTTGTTTGCTGTCTTTTTAATGCAGTGGTGTAGGTCAAGGTCATATGCTTGTGGTTCAGTGAATGTGCAGGTAGGAAGAGAAGCTGAGTAGAGATTACTCTTTCAGAAGGTAATGTTAAAAGGAAGAGCACTTAACCGTTTTTTGTAGTCACATTGAATTATTTCTCTCTATAATCAGAAATTTTTCTTTTCCAGTTCACTGAGTTTAACCAGTAATGCCATTCAGTTGCCAATATCAAGCAAAGCAAACATAAGCCACTTTTAATCTGCTTTTTAAGAAAGTGGTAATCCTTTTCACAGTGCCTGACGGTAAGTCACAGTTCCTGCCTTTATAACGGAGTTTTGATCTAATGCATTTAAAATAGCGATTTTGGAAACATTAATTTTAAAGCCTTATTTGCTTTTTTCCTTCCCTCATCTGCTCTAAGTTCATGTGGAGAGAGCATAAAGAAAGATAACTACTAGTTTCTGGAAATGTATTTGTCATCTTTCATCACTTACATTGCTATTGGGGATTTTTACCTCCAGTTGTTAAAAATAAAACACTAGCTCTTGACATCTGTCCCTTTTATTTATAGATGAGGAAACTTTATTTTATATATGGGGTTTTGACTTGGACAACTAGGTGATGGCAGGGTTGTTATAAATATTCTGATTTCCAGACCTGTGCACTTTCTGCTGTTCCACTGTAAGGGCCAGAGTTTCTTACGTGAAGTGTTTCTAACTCAGCGTGGAGGTGGAACTCAGAGTAAGAGGCACCTGGTGGAAGGAATAGGGACTGACTCTTTCCCTCCTATTGCAAGTGGTGGCTCTTCTTGTTTGCTGTTAGTAAGTTTAACCTTAAGAGTTTTTCATTGTTACAAGGTAGAAGCAGGGGAAGAACTTTTGGAGTTAGGATGATGTTGGACCACATTTTTAATTTTTGTTTTTCTTCTTAATGTAGGGTGGTCCATGAGAACAGTGTGAAATATACACCAAACTGTTCTAACTACTGTCTTCTTTCTTCCTCAGAACAAATTATTTTTCTTTATGATAGAAGTTACGCTTCTCATTAGCCTCATTACTGTTCATTTTTGTTTTTTAAGCAACAAGTTTACTGAATTGTCCAGTTAGCCGTTCTAGACATCAAAACCTATTCCGTATTTTGTTGCTTATGTAGTATAACTGTGCTCTGTCTTACGTGAGCATAATTGTCTTTGTACTTGCGTTTGTAAATTGACCACTTTTCTTGTCTGTTTCTTTCAGTAATCGTATCAGAGTGAGGTATAAGCTCACAGAATCCAGAGAAATCATCATGAAGTTGTATGTATTTCTGGTGAACACTGGAACCACCCTGACATTTGACACTGAACTTACAGTGCAAACGTGAGCTGGGTTTCATTGATTCTCATCAGTTTTGCATTTTGTCCATGTAAAAAGTTAAAGAAAGATTTGGTTTTGAGAATACTATTCCTTTATTAAGTAAGAGTAGCGGTATGGCGAGTCTTCACTCTTTTATCCTCAGCGTATTACATATACAATTGTCATCTTCCTCTAAAGCGCTAATGATAAATTTGTTAAGTTGTGCTTTGTTCTGTTTGCGTGACTGTGTTTTTCAGAGTAAACATACTGATTTCAAACCAAAGCGGTCGAATAGAAGCGAGTTTTCATAGCTAGTTGCTCTTCTGAGTCGCACAGGGCGCTGCTGAGGGGGTTATTGCTATAGCTACGTAAACCAGCATGTACCAGCCCTGTGGTTTTTCGTCATTGTTTTTATGTGAATAAAGTCAATAGTGTTTGTTTTGTTTGCTAATGATAGAATAAAATTTCGAATTAATCTTATTTTTTAATGGAATTATGAAATTATTTTTTTGAAAGTTCTAGTTTTTATAAAATCTGATTTGACCTGTAAAGGAATGGTTTTTTGAAAGATTAGGAAAAGGAAGCGATTTCCATATGGTGTAGACTTCATGTGTTTTGTGTAATGTGATGTGGAGATTTTAACACACATTCTTTGTTCTGAGGATTTTAACAGACCTGCTGCTAATTTGAGCATGTTCCTTTGCTACGTTATATAAAGATCACAAAAATAAATGTTTCTACTGCCTGCATTTCACAAGCTCACTTTTAGGTGTGGGACACGGGTGATCGTTGACCTTCTAGTTATTTATGATTGGCTGGTTGATTATGGAATCCAGCTGCAGAAACAAGAAGCTTGTAGTTTTTACTACTGTTTTTGGGGAAATTTTTAGAGTGAAATTCATTTATCTGTCAGGTATTTTTACATAGTGCCACTTGGATAATGAAAAAAGTTGTCACTGGGCAAATGTAAATAGCTGATGTTTTGGCCCCCCGCCCCCCCGTCTTTTAAAGTGTGGCTGACCTGAAGCATGCCATCCACAGCAAGTACAGGATCGCTATTCAGCACCAGGTGTTGGTGGTCAACGGGGGAGAGTGCATGGCTGCAGACCGGAGAGTGTGCACCTACAGTGCCGGGACGGTAGGTGTCCAGGGCCTTTCCTTCCATGCAGACGCACTCCAGCCTCATGGAGGGGCTCGGGGCTCGTGGTCGCAAGGAATGTGTATCTGATTGGTGTATGGAGGGCAGTGTGCACGTTCGGTATTTGTAACATTTTACTTCTTTTTTTTTGAATTTTTACTTCTATAGGACACAAATCCAATTTTTCTTTTTAACAAGGAAATGATCTTATCTGAACGTCTACCTGCTATTCCTAAAACTACCTTTTCAACAGAAAATGACATGGAAATAAAAGTTGAAGAGTCCCTTATGATGCCTGCAGTTTTTCACACTGTTGCTTCAAGGACACAACTTGCAGTGGTAATTGTAATATTTATTTATACCTAGTACAGTTTAAAAGTAAAAATTGGCATTATTTAACAGAATAATGTCTTACTCACATGCTTGGTAATGTTTTTGTGGACTATTAGCTTACTAGGCATTGGCGAATGATCTAAAAAATTGATTGCTTCTAAAAGCATTCAAATCTTGGGCTTCCCTGGTGGTGCAATGGTTAAGAATCCGCCTGCCAACGCCAGGGACACAGGTTCGAGCCCTGGTCCAGGAAGATCCCACATGCCACGGAGCAACTAAGCCCATGCGCCACAACTACTGAGCCTGAGCTCTAGAGCCCACGAGCCACAACTACCGAGCCCACGTGCCACAACTACTGAAGCCCACGTGCCTAGAGCCCGTGCTCCGCAACAAGAGAATCCACCGCAGTGAGAAGCCCGCGCACGCAACGAAAAGTAGCCCCTGCTCGCTGCAACTAGAGAGAGCCCGTGCACAGCAACGAAGACGCAGTGCAGCCAAAAAATGAATAAATTTATTAAAAAATAAAAGCATTCAAATCTAAATAGCAGAGTAGTCTAAATTATAGAGGAAACATGCCAAAAACATGAAAAATAACAAACTTTGAAAAAATATTTTGTGATTACTTTGTCTGGTTTTTAAATTTCAGGCGTGTGCTTTGTTCGTCATCCTACGTTTGCAAACAGTTACAAAATCTTAGGGTGGAACAACTGTCTCAAGCATGGTTTGTTTACTCTTTCCTAGATGATGGTGTGCAGTCAATGACTTCAGGACGTTGCTTTGGTCAGTGCAGCGCCTCTGTTTGAGTAGACAGACACAGGCACAGAGAGCCTAAAGAACTCTGAAGATGTGACTTTTCTCTCACATCCATACTTAGGCCCTGGGGGAGCGCCCAGTCTCTTCCTAATACATACACCTCTGTGTTGCTGCTTGCAGCCCCCATGCATTGTCTCCCAGCCATTTGGTTTTTGTTTTTTTGTGTTTGTTTTTGACTTGCTGGTACTTTACTGTAATACTGGCTGTAAGCTATCAGTCGTGGGACACATTTTGCTTTCAGACATAAAAAAAAAATGTTATCTTTTAGAATCAACTGAAAAAGAGTATTTACCTTTTATAAAAATAAATTAATGAAATAAACTATTAAGTAGTAATATTTGCGTTTTTAAAAGAAATTTCAGAGCAGGTTGTTTTAATGTAGTACATACATTTGTGAAACTATACCATTTTTCACACAGGATATAACATAAAAATAGAATAACCTCATCTTTCTGGAATATGCTTAATAAACATTAAAGAGTCTGGAAATGATTTTTAGAAAGCAAAATTATTTTTAAAAAGACAAACTCTGTAAACTGAATTTATGTAATAGAGTCCTTGAGATTTGTTTTCTGATTATTGGTCTATAAATAAATTAATAAAACTAATAACACAGTTGCATGCCACTTAAAAAGCAATAGTTTTGATTTAATTGAAAAATATAGATACTACATGCTAATAGAAAAATGTAATATTAGATATAAAAATTATAGGCTAACCAAATAGGACGTATAATTGTTAAGTGATTAGAGTAAAAAATCAAAAGAACAAATAAAACTTGATAAAAAGATTTAAAAATCAAACAGATGAAATGAGAGAGAGGATTAGTGTAGCAGTAAGCAATCTTTGCAGTATCTAGTGATGCCAGGTGACAAGTTAAAGAATTGTAAAGGTTTAATCCAGGCATGGATTAAGTCAAGTAGGAAAGAGAAGGGGGTATAATGAGTAGCAGAGAAGAGCTAGGAATGGATACTATCTTCATTAAACTAGCAAAAATCTAGATAGGATATAATAGAAATAATAAAGTGAATACTAAACATAAAAGAGTGAGATTAATACAGTCCAGGATTTGGTTATTAATTAGCCAACTTTTCTCTTATTAAAAGAAATTTTATGGTATGATCAAAACAGAAAACAACTATGCCATCACAAGAAATACTGCTAAAACAGGTTGCTAAAGTATGAGAAGAAAGATAGGCGCGGCGCTAGTAGATAGTGGTTGTTAAAAGCATTAAACAGAAAAAAGCGAAATTAATAATAAAAGATTTAATTTGTGAAAAAGCCAAGCCACATCTGTATTTGCCTATCAACACAGGCTAAAGATAACAATATTAATCCCAGGAGAACTTCTAATATAATGACGTACGTCAGTGTTCATAGCAGATGGTGGAAACAGCTCAAATGTCCAGCGGATGTATACACAAAATGCGGTATATTCATACAGTGGGATATCATTCAGCCTTCAACAGGAAGGAAATTTGTGATATAAGCTACAGCATGGAGAAACCTTGAAGACAGTATACTAAGTGAAATAAGCCAGACACGAAAGGACAAATAGCGTATCATTCCAATTATATGAGGTCCCTAGAATAGTCAAATTCATAGAGACGGACAGTAGAATAGATGTTACCAGGGACCGAGGAGTGAGGGGAATGTTGAGTTAATTGTTTAATGGATGCCGAGTTCCAGTTTGGGATGATGAAAGAATCCTGGAGATGGGTGGTGGTGATGGTTGCCCAGCAATGTGAATGAGTTCATGGTACTGAGCCATACACTTAAAGATGTGTTAAAACGGTAAAATTTATGTGTGTTTCACCACAAAAAATTTTTTAAGGGAGATTTTAATATATTTCTCTCATAATCAAAAGGATCTTGTGGACTAGATTGAATTCTCTGAATCCTAAAAATATAGAATATACTTTTTTCCTTATAGATAATAACCCAGAAGAGTATCAAAAGACTAATATATTAATAGCAAAAAGCAGATGTTATAGGGATACAAGGATGGTTCAATATTTGGATATGTATTAATATAATTAATTGTCTCAATCACTAATACTTTACAGGAGAAAACATAGAGCATCATATTAATGTTGTCTGGGAGAGGCATGTGTTAAAATTCAGCAGCTGTTCCTAATTAATTAAATAGCCCTAGAAGGGAGCAAAATAAATGTAACACAGACTTGACCAAATATAAAAAGATAATCAGCTTTCAAATAAGTGAAAAGCTAGAGTCACTTGCATAAATCAGAATAAACCTGTTCAGTATTCTTTTGGAACTTCTGGGAAATATACTGAAATAAAAAAAAATCAAGTAAGTGGTGAAGTTAATGGAAAAGAAGCGAAAAACATCCATTTTAGATGATATGATCGCATATTTGGGAAATTTGAGAGAATTTAATAAAAGCCCACTGGAAGGAATTTTAAGGTTGATTGGGTGTTTGCTAAATATATAAACATCATTCCTCTTCATATTGGCACTGCTTTAGAATAGAAATGGGAAATAAATTGCATTCTCAACAGCAACAACAACAAAAGTCTATAAAGTTCCAGAACATAAAAACTTATTATTTTTTTAATCTTTAAAAAAAAATTTATTTTATAATGGAGCATAGTTTATTAACAATAAAACATAATCAAATGAAAAGATATATTCTTAATGTTCATGATCATATTCTAATTACTATCTGTTCACTCGCTTAATTAGTTACAGTTAATTGCTATGATGAAGCATTTTTGCTTTGAGGGGGGTGAGGGGAATTTGGTTGTTTTGTTTGTTTTACATTAAATGGATATTAAGTTTGCTTGGAAGGATCACTGTCCAGGAATAGCTAAGAAAGTGATGAGAAAGAAGAATGGGAAGTGGAGGGAAGAATGTACCTCTCAGTTTGTAACATTCACCCAGAGCTACTCTAACCAAGACAGAGACCCACAGTCAAACTGTCCATCATGTCAGCAATTAGAGGCTCGGTCTTTTTTTTTTTTTTTGCTGCACCACTGGGTTTGTGGGATCTTAGTTCCCCCACCAGGGATCAAACCTGGGCCCCCAGCAGTGGGAGCGCAGAGTCCTAACCACTGGACGCCAGGGAAGTCCCCAGCCCTCTTGTCTTTTAACCATCCAGAGCGTGGTCTCCAGAGTCACATGTCCCAGTTACTTTTGTGACCTTGGACTGTTGTCTTTACTGCTAGTGAAATTAATAAGTAGAGTGTTGTTTATTGATAAACATATTTGAAAATGGACATATCACAATTACACATTCATAATTTTTAGTGCAGTTTCACAAAGTGAACGCAAATTTTAAAATACGGTGTCACCCCAAAAGCCCCACTTCATGCTTTCTCCCTTTCAGGACCCATTATTTCTTTCATGAAGTTAACCAATATCCTGACTCCTAAAACGGTTTGTTTTCTTTTGTGTCTGGCCTCTTGGACTCAGCATTACGTTCCTGAGACTCGTTCATGCAATCACGTGTATTAGTGGTTTGTATTCATTGCTGTGTAGTATTCCACCATAGAAAGTTCACAGTTTTACTTTTGATGGTTGTTGCTGCGTTGCCCTGTGTGGACCTCTAGCCGCATTTACTCCCAGGAGCAATGAGTTCCTCCTCATTATCACGGCAACAAGCAGGAACCAGAAACGGAAACTTTCCTGTAGCAGTGCTTCCTTTGAAATGAGTTCAGAGCACATTCATGCGTGTACGTAAGTACACATATGCAGACATGCACACAAACATTACCTTCTTTTACCGATTATTTCTTCTTTTCCAATATAGGAAATGTATGAAGTTGCCAAGAAACTTTGCTCTTTCTGTGAAGGTCTGGTCCATGATGAACATCTTCAACACCAAGGCTGGGCTGCAATCATGGCCAATCTGGAGGATTGTTCAAATTCCTACCAAAAGCTACTTTTCAAATTTGAAAGTATTTATTCGAATTATCTGCAGTCCGTAGAGGACATCAAGTTAAAACTTACTCAGTATGTATGCCATTAAAATGGATAATAAGATGTTTGTTTAAAATACCTTCGCAATTTATCAGTACTTTTAGTAACAGTAATTTCGTTCCTAGTAGGCCATGTATTTATTATAATTGAGGTTCATGTTTTTGAGACTTTTATGGACTGTACAGTTTTTAAAATTATGGACAGTTTTATCCATATATTTTATGAATCTGCCATGTTTCTTTTTCTTGTATTTTCCTTATGTAAAAGACTCAAAATACTTTTGAAATCATTTAGAAACCAGGAACCTTTGTCTCTTGCCTTGCTACCGGTTTTACCATAAAGTAAAGCAAAATGCAGAAATAACAATCTAATGGGAGTGGAAAAGTTTTCAAACATTAGGCAGTCAAGGAAAATTATATTTTTCTTCTTAAATATTGCCATATGATGAAGGCTTGCTGAGATGGAAAAAAGCCTTTGTGTTTTGGTTCTCATTTAGATGTTTTTCTGGTTCTTTGCATATAAGCCCATCTGATACCCATTGGTTCTTTTTTAAAAGGGCTATAATGAATGTAAAACAATATGGCAATAATTCCACACAAATGTAGCCCTTTGTTGTGTGTGTGTTTGTGCTTTCAGTGTTTTGTATTCATTTTTTTGGGTTCTTCTTAAACTTTTTATTTAACTAGAGTTGGAGGGAAGTATTTTCTTTTTCTTCTTTTAAGTGAACTTTATTAATTCAAGTTTCTCTATTTTGTGGCATGAATGTTTAGAACTTTTTGGCCTTAAGTGGACAATGGGGTGCATCTTGGGAAAGAAGGAATGATTAATGAAGACTGGAAGGAGCATTTACAATTTTTATAACCTGAGATTTCAAGTAACTGTGTTTTGGGGGGTGGGTAGTTCTCTCAGATGTTAATTTAATGTAGGATCCTGGATCATTTTACATAGTTTTTACAGAAGTCAAATCATCAAGATATCATCTTTTCCCCATGTTTTTTTTTGTTTGTTTTTGTTTTTGTTTTGTTTTGTTTTTGCAGTATGCGGGCCTCTCACTGTTGTGGCCTCTCCCGTTGTGGAGCACAGGCTCCGGACGCACAGGCTCAGCGGCCACAGCTCATGGGCCCAGCCGCTCCGCGGCATGTGGGATCTTCCCGAACCAGGGCACGAACCCATGTCCCCTGCATCGGCAGGCGGACTCTCAACCACTGCGCCACCAGGGAAGCCCCCCCATGTTTTTTTGACAGCATACATCTATCTACCTGTTTATTTTCAGGGAGTGATGAATGCAAGAGTTAACCTTAATCTCTAATAAGAGTGTTAATTTTATGCTTTGCTTTCAATATATCAAAAATGTTTTATCTTTAAGCTAGTCGAACATTAAACTTTCTATGGTAAATCTTTTTTATAAGTTCCAATTTTTTATACCTTAAGGTTCGTTAAAAACCAAGTGTCCACGTGTCTAGTGTAAACTTGCTATCTTCAGAGGGTGTTTCAGCGTGTGAACGATATCCTCCTTCTCTCTGTCTTCTTTTAAAGAACACCTCATGGACTACTTCGATGCATGTAGTGTTAACAGAGAGGTGGTGAGATTTCTGTGTGTGATAATAACATATTATTTCTTTCAAAATGCTAACCTCTGACTAGAGCAGTCCCATTATTTTACTGACAGGTCTTTTGTACTTTAAGTTTAGGAACTGCGGTTTCAGTCATGGCCAAGATTCCACTGTTGGAGTGCCTAACCAGACATAGTTACAGGGAATGTTTGGGAAGACTGGATTCCTTGCCTGAATGTGAAGGCTCAGAAAAGGCCGATATGAAAACCTCCACTGAACTGGTGCTCTCTCCCGATATGCCTGCAACAATGAACAAACCCTCCTTGACCTCATTTCACAAGTCCGTGCAGCATGTAGCCCCAGACACCACAGATGCTGAAAGTGGAAAAGAAATGAGGGAACCTTGTCCAAGTCCTGTCCAGCAGGACGAAGCTGCAGTAGATGCTAAAGACAGTGACCTGCCTTTTTTTAATGTTTCTTTGTTAGACTGGATCAATGTGCAGGATAGGCCTAATGATGTGGAATCGCTGGTCAGGAAGTGCTTTGATTCCATGAGCAGGGTAAGAGTCATCTGATTTTTCTTGTCATTTAACCACTTGAAATTATGTTACCTGTACTAAATATTTTCTGTACAGTAATGGGAGAAGGGGCGGGGGTAGTACCATGTTATAGCGGAAATAATGAGCCTTGGAATAAAACTTTATAACCATATCTAAGACTTTGGACAAATCAAATCATTTAATGCATGACCTTATTTATGAACTGATAGTAAATTTGGGAAGCTTATTAGAAGTAATATAGGTAAAATCTCTATGCAGTGCCGAGCCTTGAGGTGTCCACTCCAATGGGGATGGTCTTGGTGGTGGTGGTACTTTGAATTTTTTTCCCCTGATTCTGTAATATTGCTTGGACTTTTTAATATCTCCTATCCTCTAATTTGTCCCTACAGTTAGGCTCTTTGATCTGCTGGGTAAAACTTGGACAGTCTTGCTGGTTTTCATTATTGCGCCTTGAGTACTGAGCACTCTCTACAAGTAAATCTACAAGTAAATGGATAAAATGATAACATTGGGCCATCGCTGTTTCTTACATTAACTTAATAATGATTCATATGTTCACATTTACAGATGCCGTAGAACTTTCGAGCTTTTGGGGGGAAAATATGAATGATACAATTTCGTTTTTATCTATAACAGTTTTTTACGCTGAGAATGATTGACGTTCGATGAAATACACAAGTCTTGAGTGGTTAGTTCACGGGAGTAACCAACATCCAAAGGCAGATACATTGAACCTTTCCACCTCCCGTTCCCAGGGAACTCATCTCTGAGGTTTAAAAGAAGTAATTTTAGATACAGTATCTGCCTGAGATATTTTAAAATTCAAAACCTAGACATCGTGTTTTTAGTTTTAGTTTGTAACCATAGTGACTTGTGTTTTGGATTAAGTTCTCCCCCAAGTACACTTATAAAAACTTTTAAACTTGGGGAATAAATCTGGAATAAACCTCTTCAGATATGACCAGTAAGTGGATAGAAAATCTTTGAGGCCTGAGAGGAAGTTGTTGAGGCACATGCGTCAGTGATGCAGACCATATGAAACAATATTTTGAAGGCTGCTGTTGTCTAAAGGTGATGGGCAGAATACTTAAACTTTTCTCAAAGGTAAACTTTGACTTGGAAAAGAGGCTTATAAATCTTTGGTTGGTTATTGGGGGAAAGGCAGCACACTGTCTGGGATGCCCGGAAAATAGCAGCATGTTTTCTCGTTTAAGTTGTTGGACAGTAGAAATGGAATGCATTCCAGAGTTTATTCTTAATTCTCTCAGTACACCCATTTCCTTGATGACATCCTTTAGGCATTTCTTTCATTTTGACCATTTATTATTTGTTGTCAAAGAACGCTTCAATTAAGACATTTGCCAGGGCGGGGAAGCATGGAATATATTGTGCAAAGATTACTGCCAAAAATGAATGAAAACTAGTGTTCCTATTCAAACTGTTGACATTTTAGTAGCCTAAAAATTCCATCTGTGATTGTGGAAAATCAACCACATGATTGTGATAGGGTGATTGAAGCATCATTTTTTATAATTCCGCATGAATCAGAGAACAGGGCTCTAGGCCACGGGAACCACTTTTTTAAAGGGCTTGCATTTGGCTTTGTGTTTGCATGTTTAAATGAAATCTAGCAAAGCCATAAGTTTTATTCACTTTATATGACAAGAGAGAAGAAACAGTGATCCTTTTCTGGCTTAATAACGAAAATTCACAATAATTTATACCTACAGAATTCAGTGAATCTTAAAATATTCTTCCATGCTTGTCTGTGTAGTTGTGTTGTACTCTGAGTGAATTATGAGATACAGAAGCATTAGAACCAGGAGCCATGGTCTGGAGTTTGTTTTTTCTTCCTTAAATCACTGCTGTGTTTTACGTATAGCTGTAATTTGGCCCAGGTTGAAATTTTGAATTATTTTAGTCATCTTTTTTAGCCTTTTATCACCCTCATAATTTATAACTAGTCAATACTTTGGATTGGAAATGTGTGCACATTGGACTCACCATGGAAATGAGGAAATGTTCACATATGCACAAGTTTTAGTTAATATTGTGTGAAGCAGGTGCTGCCCGTGTTAAATAATGGCTGTGTTAACTTTTTTGTGATGTTAGAAATGCAGCTTCTTATTGACTACACTGAATTCTTGAGAACAGTTCATTTTTAACTGCTTTCGTATGTTGTCTGTGAACCTAACACTGTACCTAAAATGAGTAATTTACAGTCCCTTTGTGGTGATCAGGGAAGACACGAAGGAGGTGGTATAGACTAGGCCCCTCACAGGGAGGCTGAGGTGGGCTTCAGCAGCTGGCAGGACAATCCGTGTGAACAAAAATCAAGCTAGAGAAATAGCATTTGTCTGCAGTTCAGTGTTCTGTGCTTTGGGGACACGTCTGGGGGCCGAGGGAGCCGTTTCGGGATTCCAGCAGAGGACAGCTTAGCAATCACGGCCGATGTCCCCGTGGAGGTGTGAGCGGGCAGGCAGAAACCCGGGCTGAACATTTGTGAGAAGGACGAAGGGTTGGACAGGCGCGGGGAGTTCACCTCCTTCGAAATCCTGTAAGAAACAGTAAGGATGGGCCGTAGCACAGAGTCCTGCGGGATCTTGCCTGTTTATGGAGGAGACAGAAGAGGAGCCAGACCCAGCGGAGGGGACGCCCGAAGCTGCGAGGGGTGGTCTCCCTCCCACGGGTAGGTGGGCTACACTGTGAGCCCCACCGGAAGCCAGTGCACGGAAGACGCCAGTGTGCAGTGTTCTTCCGGGGGAAAGTGGAGCAGGGTGGAGAGAATTTTGGGGGTTCCTTGAATTACCTAAATCCCAGAAATCTTGGAGAATTAAAGCCCGGGAACAGGAGAGATTGCAGAGTAAGAGAGTGTAGTTGATCAAGCAGCTTCCTTGAGGAGCTGCAGGCTGAGAATAAAGGTCTCTCCAGGAGGGAGGGAGGTTTGAAGGTGTTGCTTTGTTTTAGGGGGAAGTTGATCGATCAGACAGGTAATGACCGAAGAATGTGTTTTCGTTATTAGTTCTGCTCTACTTCATAAGACCTTGAAAATAACATTTTTGGTGGGATATTGAGAATTGAATGAATTGTGGCTTGAATTGAAAGGTGTAATGCGGCTTCCCTGGTGGCGCGGTGGTTAAGAATCCGCCTGCCAGTGCAGGGGACACGGGTTTGAGCCCTGGTCCAGGAAGATCCCACATGCCTCGGAGCAACTCAACCTGTGCGCCACAACTACTGAGCCTGCGCTCTAGAGCCCGCGAGCCACAACTGCTGAGCCCATGTGCCACAACTATTGAAGCCCGCACGCCTAAAGCCCATGCTCCGCAGCAAGAGAAGCCACCGCAATGAGAAGCCCACGCACCGCAGCAAAGAGTAGCGCCCGTGCGCAGCAGCGAAGACCCAACACAGCCAAAAATAAATTAATTAATTTTTTTAAAAAGTTTAAAAAAAGGTGTAATGCCTAGAACTAGATTCCTACTTATGTATCCCAATATAATCAGTAATAATTGTGTTTTATTAACACCATCGTTACCCTGTTCTTGACCTTCTTGTGGAAATATAACCTTGATTTCTCGTGCTTTTGCTTTTCTGTATTTTTCACTATTACTGTTTTTCATTAAAGCTGTGTATCAAAATAGTGTGAAATACTTTTTAAGCTATTTGCAGAAAATTTCATTCGCACGTGTTTCCTTGTCATTCAGCTTGATCCACGGATCATTCGGCCCTTTATAGCAGAATGCCGTCAGACTATTGCCAATCTGGATAATCAGAACATGAAGGCCATCAAGGGGCTGGAGGACCGGCTGTACGCCCTGGACCAGATGATCGCCAGCTGCGGCCGACTCGTCAACGAGCAGAAAGAACTCGCTCAGGTGCTTGTCGCAGACTTCTCTCAGGAAAAGGAATTCGCGGTTTTCTAGACCCGTCTTTTATGTCGGTTGCTGTG
This sequence comes from Neophocaena asiaeorientalis asiaeorientalis, assembly GCF_003031525.2. NCBI lineage: Eukaryota > Metazoa > Chordata > Mammalia > Artiodactyla > Phocoenidae > Neophocaena > Neophocaena asiaeorientalis. The sequence continues at coordinate 2,735,473 of NW_020173037.1, read as the reverse complement.
CACCGTGTTTTCACTTCACCCACGAATGCTGTTCACGGTATTACTGGTTCCACGTAGTAAAGGTGGAGGCCAGTTCTTCGCGTTCGGGTTTGAGAGCACCACGTGAGCTGAGGCTGCGGAGGGTGACGGGGAGGCGGCCCGGAGATGCTGTGAGCGGCAGGGGAGACCCGCGCACGCGACAGCCCCCTGCTCCCTCCTGAGGAAGCCGGGAACCTCAGAAAATTTAGGTCTCGTTTAATGCAGTGTTCTAGGAGCCCTGTTGCCAGGTTAGGTTGATGACCTGAAGAAGGTGGTGGACTCGAGGGGAGTTTTCCACGTGGTGACTGGCTGTGACTCCCGACTGCTCTGTGTGCCCCTCCCCTGGCGAGAGCACTCTGTGAGAACAGCCTGGAGCCAAAAGAGGCCACTTTTCTAACCTTGCCGCTCACACACGCTTTGCTGCTTCAACTTTCCCTGCCACCATTTTCCTCTAAATGTCTTCTTTCATTAGAACGTCAGAGCGGTCACTTTAATGGGTACGAATGTTGTACTTCATCTGCGTGGCCGAGGACGTGTAGTATCGGGGAGGTAGCTAAAGCGTGTAGATAGAGCCTTGCTGTGTTCTTTTTAAACATGTTTAAAATATTTATAGCATTTTTATAGTTTACTAACTGAATGCATCTTGTAATTACCAGATTCTCTTTTTCTGTCTCTTGATTTTGGATCCGGCCCCCTTACTGTGAACTGAACTTCTTTATCTTGTGTTTGCACCGAATGGAGCCCTCCCAGTGTAATGCTAAGATAGATGTGATACTGGGTGTCCTTGGTTAATTCCTGATCTGTAAAAATGATCGACATTTCACCATTACAGTGTTCGTAGTAGGTTTTTTTTCCTCCTTGTTTCAATAGAAACCCTTTATCAGATTAAGAAAGGTACGTTCTGCTTCGAATCTTGGACCATCCTTGGATTCTTGGAATAAGCTCAATGTGGTCATAGTATATTGTCTTTTTAACGTATTAGCTGTATTCCTTTTAAGGAACGCATACATCCTTGATGTGTTAAAGTCTATCATACGTTAAAATATCCTTTAGTATTTCCTTCCAGGGGCAAATGCAGGTTTTGTCATTTGAAAATCCTTTGTTTCTGAAGGATATTTTCTCTTAATAGAGAATTCTAGGCTGTTACTGATTTACTTGTAGCACTTTGCCTTTGGTTTGGGTTTATGCAGTTGGACTGTGACGTGGTGAGGTGTGGCTTTCTTTGTATTTCTCCTGCATTGGGCTTGTACTTCATGAATTGTGGATTGATGCCATATTTTTCTTGGATTCAGTAAAAAGCAATTGAAAACCTATTAAGATTTTATCAAAGGAGAATAAAGCAGTAAGTTACTTTTTAAAAATAGATTAAGTTACAGAAAAAGCACAGCCACGGTTAAGCACGCAGGATATTGAAAGAAAAGTAAGATGTAAAATAATTACTAAAATTATCTTACTTTCATATATTGAATCATCTCGACTTTTTTTTAACACACATCATTTAAACTTAAATATTTTCATGATATTTAGAAAAAACATGAAACAGAAAAGAGAGAGAGAACTACCAGAAAGTAAGAAGACACACTTGCTGTCCTTTGTTGGTTGTGTGGTTGAGCCCTACCAGGATAATTACCTATAGTAGCAAGTGCGACAGCGAGATGGGTGTGCAGATCCTAAAACTTCTATAACATGGTAACTAGTGAGTAGAGTAGGGAAAAAACCTGTGAATACAGTGATCAGCAAGATGTCTCATCAAGATGTCTTTGGACTTTTTTTTTTTTAAGTGTTTGCTCTTGGCTTTGGCACATCTGTCTGAATTAATCTATAGCCTAAAAACAATCCCTGCCTAACAAAAAGATGCAAGGTTCACCTGTGAAAATAAATAAGGATAGCTAATAAAAAAGTGTGATAATTACTTTTCCTATGAAACAATAAAATACACTGTAGAAGTCCTTGTTCTAAAGATAATGAGCACAGATCAGTGGAACAAAGTATATAATAGCCCAGAAATACCAGAGGAAGGAATGACTTTTCAGGGAGTAGTGCAAAGTCGATTGATTGATTTTTATTGGGGGAAGTATATAATATGCTATTGAATATCATTGATTAGATTAAATCTGTTAGTTTTCACAGGGCTTCAAGTCAGTGCCCCTGTTTTTATTTACCTGTGCTCTGACTGAACTGTGGTGTAACAGGAGTTTGCAGTCATAGGTTCTGGTTCTGATTTGCCTGCTGTGTCCTTGGATATGTTGCTTTAGCTTCCTGGGTCTCATTTTTTTTTCTAGCACGAAAATGGAACAGAATTAGATGAGCATACATTTCTTAAGAACTCTGAATCTTTGCTATGGACACACCTACTACACTCAGAAAAGTAGGAGATTTTAAAATCTTATTTGAAAGTAGAACAGTTCATGTCTAACGTAAAGCTTTTCCTCTTAAATGAATGCTCATGGTTTTAATGAAAGTTAATATCCTTTAAAATATTTTCTCCCAAAGGGATTTTTAGCTAATCAGATGAGAGCTGAAAACTTGAAAGATGCGTCTGTGTTACCTGATTTGTGCCTGAGTCATGCAAATCAGTTGATGATTATGTTGCAAAATCATAGAAAACTGTTGGATATTAAACAGAAGTGCACCACTGCCAAACAAGAACTAGCAAATAACCTTCATGTCAGACTGAAGTAAGTGATTCTAGGGTATCTAATTTGGGTTGTTGAGAGTTGATTTTTTTTATTTCTCCCACGTGATGGCGTAGTCTTATCACCATGTTGACATACTCCACTGGTTGATTAGCGTGGGCTTGGATGATGCTTACGGAGCTGTGTGTCTCGATTTCATTCTGTAGGTGGTGTTGCTTTGTGATGCTTCATGCTGATCAGGATGGAGAGAAGTTGCAGGCTTTGCTCCGCCTCGTGATAGAGCTCCTAGAGAGAGTCAAGACCGTCGAAGCTCTGAGTACAGTCCCTCAGGTGTACTGCTTAGCTGCTGTTGAGGTTGTCAGGAGAAGAATGTTCGTAAAACACTACAGGGAGGTATGCAGGTTGGACTGTACTTTGATTGTGCCGGAGCCTCAGTGACTTGGTGTGTGACACTAACAGAGGCTTTCCTTTTCTTAGTGGACTGGTGCTTTAGTCAAAGACGGAAAGCGATTATATGAGGCTGAAAAGTCAAAAAGGGAATCCTTTGGGAAGTTATTTAGTAAGTGTTCTTTATTCATAACTTACACTTTTTAAGAAAAAAATGCTGTTTTTATTTCATAGATATAAATAGCATTATATAGCATGAGTTGTAAAATAACCATATTGTTCATTTCTTTACACAGGGAAGTCCTTTTTAAGAAATCGTCTGTTTAGGGGATTGGACTCCTGGCCCCCATCCTTTTGTGTACGTAATTTATTTTCTAATATGACTAAATCCTGTGTGTGTTCAGACCTTTATTTCAGAAGTAGAGATATTTATGAGAAACAAATTTTTTATCAAAATGGTTTTGGCTTTAAGATGAATTCATAGTTTTTGGTCAGGAGGCTTCACTGCATGGGACGATGGAGTCCTACTACACTGTCGAGCCTACGACAGTGTCGAGATGGGTGGGAACAGATTCTCCCCTTCACCTTATCTGTCTCCACCCCTCCTGTCCCTGCCGCCCTTTCCCTCCCCTCCCCTCCCCTATCATTCGTGTTGCACAAATCAGAATAGGGTGACCCATCAAGTCATCTTCATTGAAACAGTGAAAAATAAGGTTGCTGTATTTCTAAACCAGAGGGGTCTGGGGACCACTAATTTTATTACATGAAACATATGATTCCATGATCAAAGAAGTCTTGGAAATGCTGTAGGTTTGTTGTTTTCTCCTCAGACACACTGCTTAACTGTTAAACATGTGTTTGTACTGCAGGATTCCTTAGGGCTTTAAATGTATGTGCTTTTATGTATCTATGAATGAGTGTTGTAATAGGCAGGATTTCCCACACTCCTTTATCTAGGAACCCTGCTTAATGAAGGGTGTCTTGATGTCTCTAAATCTGCGTTAAGTGATGACTCAGACCATTGGAGTTATCCTAAAAGGTGCATTTCTTGGCAGTATTTATAAAGAAATGGTAGATAATTTTTTTATGAATCTGAAATCGGCTAAGACTTTGTATTCTGGAAAATGTAATGAAAAGGTGAAGAAAAGGGCAAGGAGGAAGTTTTGCGTAAGAAAAAACGATCTTCACTGCATTAAAACAACACAGCACGCTAGTAGGTGACAGGAGTAGATACAGAGGGCTGGGGCTGTCCTCACGACTGTGCTGTTGGTCAGGTAGAAACTTGGGAATAGCCTGTGTAATAGCGAGACAAGTGGGTTCCTTTAATGCTGGCGGGAATACCAGAATTCCCATGAAAAGACGCTGAGAACAGAGAAGTGGGGAGTGAGCACGGCAGTTGATCACCAACAGCTTGCACGTCCCTGTTATTTCAGACTCAGAAAAGTGGTCTCCCCATCCTCACTGAATAGTCCTTCATTTGCATTTTATTATTTTATTCAGTTTCTTAGGTGTGAGTAGATCATTTGAAGCATTTTTATTGGTTATTGAATTTGATTATACTAAGAAATCAGTTACAAAATTATACTGTATATTTTTTTGTAAATTACTATTTTTTTAATATAGACACAGAAGCCTCGAAAGTTTGACTGTGAACTTCCAGATATTTCATTAAAAGATTTACAGTTTCTGCAATCATTTTGTCCTTCCGAAGTCCAGCCGTTCCTCAGGTAAATACAGTTCATATTTTTAGCTTCAGTTACTGTCTTGGGATGATTTCGTTGCTCTGGAGCCGTGGGAAGGGCAGCAGCACCGCGAGGGGTGCCGGAGCAGAGGAGCACGTCGTGAGAGCTGGCTGCTCGTGGCTGCTGGGAAGTTTCTGGGGAGTATAAAAGTGATCAGAAAAAAATGAAGAAGATAAACTAGGAGGGAATTAATGCCTTACATGAAGTTAATTATTTTCTGGTAGTGATCTGACGTTGTTGCATACTGTGAGAGATTTCTGATTTATCACTTTTATTTACTATATTTATTTATTTAATTGGAGTATAATTGCTTTACAATGGTGTGTTAGTTTCTGTTGTACAGTGAAGTGAATCAGCCATATGTATACCTGTATTCCCTCCCTCTTGGACCTCCCACCCATCTAGGTCGTCACAGAGCACTGAGCTGAGCTCCCTGTGCTTTACAGCAGGTTCCCACTAGCTATTTATTTTACACACGGTAGTGTATATATGTCAATCCGGATCTCCCAATTCGTCCCACCCTCTCCTTCCCCCCCCCCCCACCGCCCCGTTTAATGATATGTCTTAGTCTGCTTAAACTATTCCTGGTATTGACTGAAAGACGATGGTGAGTTGCTTTTGACATAGATTTTAATATTTGGTTGCGGTTATCCATTTTTCATTGAGAAATTAGAAATCTAATTTGATTGTGCTCTGTTTCAGGGTGCCCTTACTTTGTGACTTTGACCCTCTACACCAGCATGTACTTGCTCTACATAATTTGGTAAAAGCAGCACAAAGTTTGGATGAAATGTCACAGACCATTACAGACCTACTGAGTGAACAAAAGGCAAATCCCGTTCTTTCCAGTGGTTCGCCCGTTAGCGTAAATGCCTGTGTTGCTGCAGCTCTGTAAGCCTGTCCCTCTCTTTTCCAGGCATCCGCGAGTCAGACGTCCCCACAGGCGGCTTCCTCACCCCGGATAGAAAGCACGACAGGAATCACAACTACTACCTCACCCAGAACACCCCCTCCACTCACTGTGCAGGGCCCCTTGTGTCCTGCAGTCTGTCCCTTAGAAGAATTGTCTCCGGATAGCATTGATGCACATACATTTGATTTTGAAACTATCCCCCATCCAAACATAGAACAGACTCTTCACCAGGCTTCGTTAGACTTGGATTCGTTAGCAGAAAGTCCTGAATCAGATTTCATGTCTGCAGTGAATGAGTTTGTAATAGAGGAAAACTTGTCATCTCCCAATCCTATCAGTGATCCACAGAGTCCAGAGATGATGGTGGAATCCCTTTACTCCTCAGTCATCAATGCCATCGACAGCAGGCGAATGCAGGACACGAGTGCCCGAGGTCAGGAGCAATCGGGCCACCACGCGTCTCTCGGCGTCCAGCTGGAGAAGTGCCGTGTCACTGCCCACGACTCGCACCTCAGTGTACAAACCATAAAGGAGGACCTTTGCCACTTCCGAACGTTTGTGCAGAAGGAACAGTGTGACTTCTCAAATTCTTTAAAGTGTACAGCAGTAGAAATAAAAAACATTATTGAAAAAGTAAAATGCTCTTTGGAAATAACACTAAATGAAAGACACCAAAAAGAACTACAGTCTTTAAAAAGTGAATATGAGGGCAAACTTGCTGCACTAGTAAAGGAGAGTGAAGAAAATGAAAACAAAATCACAAAGCTGAAAGGAGACTTGGTGTGCCTTGAGGAGGTTTTACAAAATAAAGATAACGAATTTGCTATGGTTAAACATGAGAAGGAAGCTGTCATCTGCCTGCAGAAGGAAAAGGATCAGAAGTTGTTAGAGATGGAAAGTGTAATGCGTACGCAACACTGCGAGATGGAAGAACTGAAGCAGTCACGGGAGACCGTGCTAGCAGACTTAAAGAGGCTCCGCGTGGAGAACGATGAGAAGCTCCAGCTGTTGAGGGCGGAGCTCCAGTGCCTGGAGCAGAGCCACCTGAAGGACTTAGAGGACACTCTGCAAGCCAGGCACACTCAGGAGCTCAAGAAGGTCATGACCGGCCACGAGGTCTGTTTGGAGAAATTAGAAAAGGAAAATCAACAGAGAATCGAGCAGATGCAAGATTCTCATGCCACAGCCATCCAGGAAAAAGAACAGCAGCTCCAGGAATTAAAACTCAAGGTTTCTGATTTGTCGGACATGAGATGTAAGTTAGAGGTTGAACTTGCCCTGAAGGAAGCAGAAACGGATGAAATAAAAATTTTGCTGGAAGAAAGCAGAGCCCAGCAGAAGGAGACCTTAAAATCTCTCGTCGAACAAGAGACAGAACATTTGAGAACAGAGATAGGTAAACTAAACCAAAAGATTCAAGATGATAATGAAAATTATCAGGTGGGCTTGGCCGAACTAAGAACGTTAATGACAATTGAAAAAGATCAGTGCATTTCAGAGTTAATTAGTAGACAGGAAGAAGAATCTGATATGCTTAGGGCCGAGGTAAACAAAGTGACATCATTGCATCGCCACGCATCTGAAGTAGAAAAAGGCCTGAAAGAAGAATTGGCTGAACTGCAGAGTAAACTGGACTCAGAACTGAGTGCTCTTGAGAAAGAAAAAGATGAGAAAATCACCCGGCAAGAAGAGAAGTACAGGGCTATTATCCAGAACCTTGAAAAAGACAAAGAGGAATGTGTCATGTGGCACGAACGGGACCGAGAACAGCTGATTCAGAGGCTTAATTGTGAAAAAGAGGCAGCTGTTGAGACTGCCCGTAAAGAAATGAGCTTGGAAAGGGAAGCTGTTGAGAAGGAGTTGTTAGAAAAAATTAAACATCTTGAGAGTCAAATAGCGAAAAGGTAAGGATGAACTTTAGTCTATAATCATAAAGTTAAAGTCTCAGTGATGGAGATTTTAATTGTGAGTGTAATCACAGTACCTTGATTTACTCATTTACCTTAGGTAATACCTTAGGTAAAGGTAACAGTGGAGATACTTTATGAAGTAAAAACGTACTTCTGAAAGTAGTGTTTCTCACAGACATCTAAAAAAAATTAACAGGCTATGTGAATCCATTAGGAGGGCTTTTAAAAATGGATTCGTATTTTGGATTGTGAGAGGAATAATTTTTGAAAATTTCCTATGTGTTCGGGATCTTCTTAGTCCTTTTTTAAGTTATAAATTTCCTTTTGGGTTGTTTGTAGTTCTTTCCCTAAACTCTTCATTTGAAAGTTACTTATTTTCATTCTTTTAAAATACTGTATGTATGTATGTATAAAGAGCAGCAGTTAGTAACTTCTGGGTTGGTGCTGTGTAGCTTTCTGGTGGTTATTTTCTCGATACTACAATTTCAGTTATTTCCTCTGTGATTCAAAAGATAGTGTTAAATGCTGGGTTTATACAGTGGTGAGGGTTTTCGCGTTGTTATTGTTGCTGCCGGATGTTACTGCCTTGGCTGAGAGAAATTGGGCTTCCGCATTTCCACTCGTTAAAATTATTTGAAGGGGTTTGTGGCCTAATAAACAATTTCTAGAACGTTATCAGTTGGTGCTATCATTAATTTTTCCAAGGGAACATACGTATAGGTATATTTGCATTGGCTATTTAACCTCTGGCCGGGGGTTAAAGGGACTTTCACGCCGCCTCCTGGATCGACTGTCCGCTGTGTGGTGTTCATACCCTGGTATGCAGTTTCACCCTCCGCGTCTGTTTTGAAGACAGAAAGCCTTTAAGTGTTCTGGAAGGATGGCGGGCTCTTAGAGGAACTAGGCCATACTCGAACCTTCTCAGAGCTTGGGGGACGCCGAGGTCCCGGCAGTCACCGTGGGCTCGGGGTGCGGCTCGGCCCGGGACCGTGTTCCTGGATGACGGGGAGCAGGCCCAGCCGCCCTTCTCCTTCCGGACTCCACGCTCGTCCTCCTCGTTGGCGGATTTCCGGTTGCAGAGGGGGTTCCGGGAATAATCCGGTGCAGGTGAGGCTCTGGCACTGGGGTGGGCACAGCACGGCTGGCCGCCCGGCACCGAGCACCCTGGCCTCCCGCGGCTCCCGCGTCTCTCTCACCCGCACTGACCTGCCGGAGCCAGGCTCCTGCGACGCGGCCTCTGTCCCCCGTCTCCCCTCCCTGGAGCGCGGCTCTTCGTTCACCTTTCCACACGGACGGCCTCTCTCCCATACTCTGTTGGCCGGTCCTCCCCCGGGGCGGGCGTCCTCGAGTTCACTGCTGATCATGGGCGCCCCTGCCCGCCGGGCTCTCGTCCTGCCCCTGGGCTCTGGAGCCCGGGCTCGCCGTGGCCGTGGTGGAGGGAAGGGAAGCGCCTCCTGTGCCCGCCTGGCGCTGCTGGGGCTCGTGTGGGCCCGCCTCGCGTCCACCACGTCGTCACCAGAGTGGGCGAGACAGTGTCCTCTTCCTGACAGGCGGCTCGGGTCACGCGGTAACTGGGGAGAGCACGGTCAGGCTCTCGGCCTCTACAGACCCAGGAGCGAGCCCTGAGCCATCTTACGGAAGGGAAACGCTCGCCTGCTTCAGGATCCTGAGGGCCTCAGCCGCGATTCTCCTGTAGGACTTGCCGAGGCTCCGTACACTGCCCGTTTCTGCCGCAGACACGTCTGGCACCCGCTGGGAGACGGGCCCCGCCGCACGGCAGCTGGCGCGGGTTGCAGGGGCTCCCACGCAGCAGGAGGCTGGGCAGGTGTCCAGGAGGAGCTGAGCGTACTGGGTGCTGCCCGCAGCCCTCGGGGTCCTCACCCGCACCCTGGACGGGCGTCTCGCAGGCCTGGACCGCTGGGCACTCAGAAATCTCGCTGTGCTGACAGGCTTGTGGGCTTCCACGGCCCTCATTGCTCACCCCACCGGCACTCACGTGTCTTGCCCTGGTCGCTCAGGTAGTGGCTAACTCCTGTTTACCAGGCCTGAGGAGCATGTTGCCGTAAGTGGGTTGCATTAGTGTGATTTCTTGAGGGATAGCAGGAAGATCGGTAATGCCTGCCAACGAGACTTCAGCAGAGGACCGGAGAGTTGATCCAATCCTGGATAAGACAGAGTCGATTGCGGTCCCTATTGGTGAAATCACACTGCTTCCTGTGGTCTCTACCCGGGATTGATAGCCTGTGGCCTGTGGGAATCCAGCCCACAGCCTGGTTTTGTAAACACAGCTGTATTGGCTCACAGAGAGGCCATTTCTGCTTTGTGGCTGCTTTCAGCAGAGTTGAGTAGCTGTGACGGAGATTGTCTGAGTCACATTTATACTATTCAGTATTTGTCTTTACAGAGAAAAGTGTGTTTATCCCTGGTCTGTTCTAATAAGAATAAAGGGGGAAGAAATCACCGAATCAGCAGCTACATGTCAGGTAGTAGTGGTCTTGTTAATTTGCTCCAGTGAAGAGGTTATGTATGAAATAGCAGTTTTATTGGAGTCACTACCTGATTAAATTATGATAACCCGTTGCTTGTTTTTATATGTTTCCGACAGGACGCATACTTAAGTTGAGCGAGATTGTGGTAGAAATCTCCTCTGTGTTTCAGGGATTTTATGGCTCTTTCTGCCGTAATGGTCCTCATTCCATCAGTAGGGGGACCAGCAGTGATTCGCCAACAGCTGCTTTTACATCTGTTGCATTTCAGATCCTGGATGGTAGGACGCGTCTCTCGTGTATGGTTGTCAGTGGTGTCCTGGGGGACCACAGCGGCATTAGAGTCACGTGAGAGCCAGTGCTCAGGATTCCCTCAAAAGTTGATTAGTTACCTTCCTTGAATACACACTCAGCCTGGAAAATGGCCGTGGGTCTCTTTGAAGGTTAGAAAGAAAACTCTGTATAAAATTTTGGCATTGTAGTTGGTGACTGACTCAGGTCTTGGAATTGGGTGAAAGATGGCGATTCTCTGGAAGTTAGATCTCTGAACGCCAGCTACTGGGTTTTTTAAAAGTCAGTTTAAAAGCCTTTATCGGCCCATTCTGTTAGAGCCCTAGTGACAGCCACTGCCAGAGGTTCTTCTGGGTCAGACTTTCGGTTGCTCTGGCTCTGCTGCCTGTGAGGGCACCACGTCCCGCATCTGGTTAAGTGGTGCTGGTCGGCCTCTCCCCTCCAGAACCTGTCCTTGCTTTGAATTTTTCTGTCTCCCCCCGCCACTCTCCCTGTCCTGCAGGCGCCCTGCAGAGCCTTTGGGGTGGTGTTTCTGAAAGCCTTGGTGAAGGGGCATTCTCTGGGCCCTACCAGGGGGCATATAATAAAGCCCAAGATTTTAGTTTCTTTTTAAAGTGTCACATTTTGTCAGTGGTAACAAGTTATGTCACTTATTCATTGAAGTCATGTTGATCATTTTTGAGTAAACATCTATCAAAAACGCAAGTCTAAATAACCAGAGCTTGTCATTTTTCAAATAGAAGTAGCGCACCATGAAAGAAGGTGCTCCTTCGGCGCACACAGAACAGCTGTGCAGGTGCTTTGCCGTGAGACAGACGCACCTCGTGATGCAGAAGGGCTTCGTAGGTGCTTCTCGTTTTGTCACACAGAGGAGTAAAAGACGTAGGCTCAGTGGTCAGGATCCAGTAATATTAATAATGTTACTGCATCAAGGATATTCCAAAGTAAACCTGCCTTCACTTGGAGCGCCTTGAAGTGCAGGATACACTGATTGAGAGTATAGTGGGTGCTACTGTCTCTCCATTAAGGGGTCAGCAGTTTTATCATCTGTGCGATGCCAGCAGGGAGTAAAAGACAGCATCTTGGCGTCATCGTGTGCGTAGTTCTGACCTTAGTGATCCCTTGACAGTGTTTTAGTTACCTCCAGGTTCTGTGGATCACCCTTTGAGAGTCACTGGTACAGAGAACCAGTTGGCAGTTTCTGTGAAGGCTTCCTTTTCAGTATCTTAGGCTTTGTGGGCTAAGTGGTCTCTGAGCTGTTTAGCTTCGCTGTTGTATCAAGAGGAGTGAGAGAGGTGAACGAACAGGCGCGGCTGTGCTCCGGTGAAGCTCAACAGGCCACAGGCCGGATCTGGCCCGCAGGCCGTGGTTTACCCGTTAGGTCCACGTCTCAGGCAATCACCATAGCAAACAGATAATAGCTAATATTGAATCTAGAATCTCTGGTCTTTACATCCACGCAAATTTTGGCCTGATTCTTCCTGTTCTAACTCTCATTGGATCCATCCGTGTACGTACTTCCTGTGATTCTGCCAAAATAAATGAAGAAAATCTTGCAATTGTATTTTCTCCTTGGTTAGATTTTTAGCTCCCCTGGGATCTGGGGATTTGAAAGCCGCGCTGGGTCTGGTAGTAGTGAAATGGTGGGAGAGGTTGTCGAGAAGGAAGATCAGCTTAACTGAGAAGGGACCTCAGGAAGGTGATCCTGATCTCTCCAGGGAAGGGGGCAGGGGAGTTTGGTGGGCACTGGGGGCTCCGCTGGATGTCTCCAGACTCTCGCTCCCGGAAGACACAGCTGTCCGGTTCTGCAGTGGGGGCCTGGCTCCACTGGAGCGCCCATTGCCCTGGCGCCAAGGTGGTTGCTGCCTTCCGGTTGGAGCCGGTCAGAGAATCAGTTCCAGGTCCCTGTCTTGATGGTTTTCTCCCCTAGGGTCGTATCTGTATCTGTCTGGTATGAGCTTAGAAAAATAGAACCTCTTTTAAGTATTCCAAGAATAAAGGGTTTAATACTAGGTTTAGAACTTGTATGAATTTGGGGAGGGCTGGCGGAGCGAAGGGTAAGCGTTGCTGCTGAAGGGCTGGGAACTGGTAGGTTCACAGTCACCTTAAGTACAAAGCTGGTGGCTCGTCAGGAAACCGTTACAGATTCTTTGGAGATTGCTGCCAGGTGTCTACTGCGACGTCGACCCAGGAAGCCCCTTGTGACCCTCACTGCCCTCCTGTCTGGTCACAGCCCCCTCTGGAGTGATAGACTCTTTAGCACTCCTTCATGCAGGTAACTTTTTGTTGCCAAACTTGAAACCAGAGCTTCCTGGGAAGGGGATTCTGGATAGTGTCGTTCTCGGCTGCCGTCGCACAGAGGAAACCCTCGAAAAGGAGTGAGGAGACTTGAAGGGAGTGGTGCTGATGTGACGGCACCCGGGCCAGCTCCTCTCCCAGCCGTCCCCACTCGGCCGGTTGTCCATCTGCCAGCAGCAGCGTTGAGAGGCCACCTGCCTGGGAGAAACGTTGGCGAGATATAAATGGGAGTATTAATTATGTCTGTAATGTCAGAGAGGTCCCGCAGATCGGAGAGAAAAGGGCAAACAATCCATGAGAAAAATGGGCAGAGGATGTGAATCGACAGATAGAGAAGACAGGAGACACACAGCCAGGATGCGAATGGCTGCTCCGTCTCCTTGGGATTAAGGAGATGCAGAATTAAAAGTGGGTGCCTTTTCTCCATATCACTGGGAAAAATGAAGTCAGTAGTATATATTATTTTGAGAGTTGAGGGCAAGGGCTTTCTCACACCCCGTGTACACGGAACACGCATGCAGGACACGTGTGTGTGGTTTGCATGTGTCGGGAAGCCTGCCTCCCGTGCCGCTCATAGGCGTGTGTCCAGGAGCAGTTGCTGTGGGTCTGCCTGGGGACGGGAACACTGGAATAGGGTGTCGTTTCGAATCTCTTATTCTGTGATCTCAGAAGAGTTCTTAAAAACCCACGATCAACTACTCGGTTACTAGGCCCAAATCTACTACAGTCACTGATGGGGGAGAGGCCACTCTGGCGTGTGTTCAGTGCGGGTTTCCTAGTTACTAGGAGCACTGGGTGTAATAGCTTTGCTCGCACACACTGGTTCATGGACGTGGGGGAACCAGAGTTGCTCTGTTTCAAGTTCTGTGTGATGGGATGACGTTCCCAGCTGGTAACAGATATACCTTGCTTCCTTCAGTTTTAAGTTCAGGGCCTTTTTAAGGTTTTAAATTAATATATGGAAAGATAGGGTTGTGTAAGTTTCTCTTTGGGGGGAGGGCAACCTTTATTGATAAATTTCTTAGATTTCCATGGTAGTACCGCTGGATCAGAAACAGCTTTAACTAAATTGTGAGATACTGGAACCCTTTTTTATGTCTTCTCCCCACACAACACAAACATGGCTCCTAATTCCCCAGAGGAAGCCAGCCAGTGACGCTGTTAAAAAAAACTACTTAAAATATTCAGCTCTTACTTACCGCTCAGTTTGCTAGGGTTAATGCCCCCTGAGGTCAGAGCCGTTTGGGGCCTTAGAGTCCTGCAAACTGAAGCTGAATGATGGGGCTGGTGGTAATCTGGAGCGTTTTCTATGGGAGCCTCCAGCAATGTGACACAGTGTGTACTTTGGGTCAGACTAATAATAACAGTCCCTCGATGCCATGGGGATTGGTTCCAGGACCTCCCCCAAATACCAGAACCCGCTGAAGCCCAAGTCAGCTTGTATAGAGTGGTGCGGTGTTTGCATATAGCCTCCTGAGCACGTCAGAGCATCTCTAGATCACCTGTAATACCTAACAATGCAGGTGCTGTGTAAATAGTTGCCAGCCCTCAGGCAAATTCCAGGTTTGCTTCCTGGGACTCTCTGGGATATTTTCAACTCGTGGTTGGTTGAATCCGTGGATGCGGAACCCAAGGATAAGGAGGGCCGCCCATAAAGCCACGAGAAGCCCTGCCCCAGCACAGCATGGTTCTTGATCATTCTTTGTGTTAAAAGCTCCCTTTTTTTGTTGTTGTTTTTTTTTTTGGCTGCGTTGGGTCTTCGTTGCTGCGCGCGGGCTTTCTCTAGTTGCGGCGAGCGGGGGCTGCTCTTCCTTGTGGTGCGTGGGCTTCTCATTGCGGTGGCTTCTCTTGTTGCGGAGCACAGGTTCTAGGCGCACGGGCTTCAGTAGTTGTGGCACTCAGGCTCAGTAGTTGTGGCGTGCAGGCTCAGTAGTTGTGGTGCACAGGCTTAGTTGCGCCGCGGCAGGTGGGATCTTCCTGGACCAGGAATCGACCCCGTGTCCCCTGCACTGGCAGGCAGATTCTTAGCCACTGCGCCACCAGGGAAGCCCCGTAAGCTCTCCTTTCTTTGTTTTTACTGCCAAAGTGTTCACCTTGTGGGTCAGCATATACCCTGTGCTGATGTCACGGGTGCTCATCCTGGGTGTTGGGGATGACCGTGTGTTTACAGGGTCAGTAGTGTCTGAACGTCCTTGTGCCTGAACTGTCCTTCCTGCCTCATCCTTGCATAGCACTGACCCTGAAACAGAAACAGCACTCCCCTCGGTGCACTGGGCAGCGCACAGGTGCAGGGCACCTAGGAAGGAAGGTCCTTCCCGCCTGTGCACGCACACGTGATGTGAGCGCACAATTGCACGCCTACAGGATTCTTATCACTTAGCGTCCTGTGTCAGCTGAAACCTCTCATGCAGACATGCCCCAGTGTTCTGACCAGGATCTTTACAACAAGTCTTTTAAAAATCTAAATTCACTATATGACATTCTTTCTAGACAAAATTCTTCAGTGACTTTACATTGTACTTAAAATACATTTGGTTACTTTTTTTAAAAAATTTTATGGTTGAGAGTCTGCCTGCCGATGCAGGGGACACGGGTTCGTGTCCCGGTCCGGGAAGATCCCGCATGCCGCGGAGTGGCTGGGCCCGTGAGCCATGGCCGCTGAGCCTGCGCGTCCGGAGCCTGTGCTCCGCAACGGGAGAGGCCACAGCAGTGAGAGGCCCAAGTACCGAAAAAAAATTTTAAAAATGTTATTGAAGTATAGTTGATTTACAATGTTGTGTTAGTTCTGTGTAATTTTGAAAAAATTAATGCTGTATTTAATTTTTAAAGTCATACCATTGAATCTACCAAAGAAGATTCTTCAAGCCTAGTCGCTGAACTTCAAGAAAAGCTCCAGGAAGAAAAAGCTAAGTTTCTAGAACAACTTGAAGAGCAGGAGAAAAGAAAAAACGAAGAAATGCAGAATGTGCGAACATCTTTGATTGCTGAACAACAGGTTTGTAGGTCTCCCACCTTACTGCATTCATTTTAGGTCCAGAGGAGATGAACATACATTAACGAGTAAAATTTCTTTGTGTAGCTGAGGTTTCTTGTATCTTAAATGTGATTTTCCTACATTGATCCTGATGGTATTTATTATTATATATCTTCTTCGCGATAGAAGCATTTTCTTTTTAACGGTCATTATGTCACATAGGTGCTTCAGAATGAAGCAGTGCTAGATTAGAAATGAGGAAGTGTAAATTCTGTTCCTTAGCTACCTATGCGATCTCGTAAACATCATTTAACCTCTTCACATCAGTTTGTTTTTTTTGCAAATGAAAGTGTTTGTACTGCTGCATAGATGATATTTGAATTTTTTTTCTAAGCTCTAAAATTTTATTCTAAATTACATGCTGATAATTCTTATCCATGTGATAGGCTGGCGGTAGGTTATGGTGGAATATGTTGAACTTTGGTGATTCCCTTATTAATATGGATCAGTGGTGAGAGCTGACGCTTGTGAGGTCAGCAGCGGCCAGTCCACTGAGGGTCAAGATGCCCTGTGAGGGAGCATTACATCAGCTAAGGTGCCGGGCGGCAGTGGGAGAGGAAATAAAGGAGCGACGCGGTTGGATTTCTACGTAATCAGGATCGCTGGCTGGGGCGCGGGGCAGAGCGAGGGCTGCCAGACCAGACCGGTGTGAGAGCAGGTGTCAGTCAGGCCAGGGGTAGCACGACATCCTTTTTTGTCCCGAGGAATACGTTTCTGAGACTGGTAGGCATGTTACAGTCAACGTGCACGTTTAATGTGGTGTGCTGCAGTTTTCCTTTTCTCCCTGTCTTTTTAGAGTTAAAAAAAATGTCAACCACAGAACAGAAAGAAAATGTAGAAGTAAAGCTCCAAACACTTAGGAACCTTAAATGTTAAGGCCTGGGGAAAGACAGAGGAGCCTGGAAAAGGGGGGATGAGAACGAGTAACCAGAGACAGAGCGTGCTTCACGGCAACCAGGGAAATGAACTGCCCAGGGCTGGGAGGAGCCACCAGGTTTAAAGTGAAGAGGCCATTCAGCTCTGTTTTTAGAAGTCTGAAGTTGTGCATTCTTTCATGTCTCCTCCGCCGTGAGCTAGGTCTTTCTCTCCCGCTTTCTTGCTGCCTGTCTCTGTGCTCCTGTGAGCCTATGCAACTGCAGACTTCCAGCATTAAGAGGGGATGCAGTAAGATGGAGACCAGCGTGGAAAGCTGCCAGCCATCTGATCCAAATGTAGTTCTTCTTTTAATAGCTGTCAAACGAGAGGGCAGGTGACTCCTAAGGTACCTGCCAATTTTAAGTGGTGTTTGGATGTCAAGTGGTAGTTACTTGAGTTGATTTGTAACTGGCTTTATAAGGGCTCCTTGGGCCTAGTTGGCTCTTACATTAACTAGTCTTGTTTCTAATGTGTGTATTATAAATTGTGTTAACTTTTCTGAGAATCCATTTGATATTGCAGAAACAGCCAGCGGTTATGAAAACAAAGTAACTAATGTACTATTATAAACATTTGTTAATTTTCTACCATAAATGATACAGAGCAATGGTTTAATACAAAGGCATAGCATAAATATTCTTTTTGAGGGGATCTTCCTGTCTGCTTTCTGGCTAGAAATGAGTTTAACTCAGTATTTAACAGATTCACTAATTTTGGCCCAAGAATGCCACGTTCTTGTTAAATGTCTCTGTTTCTAGCATCATTGGCATTAATGATTGATTGGAGGATCTTTGACTCTTAATTGTGGAAATTGGCTCATGGGATCTCTGCAGGCAGCTGGTATGTATGAGATCCGCAGTGAGAAGGCTTTCCTAGAAGTCGAGGAGTGGCAGGTCCAGCCATTATAAACCAGCAGATACCCAGATGAGAGGAGGAGATGGGATACGGTCATGTCCAAAATGTGACTGTGGAATCGAGATTTAGCTAAGGACAGAAGGAAGATTCCAGAGGCAGGGAGATCACTAAAAGGGACAGTTAAGTATATAACAGCACTGGTTAAAGTGTTGGTTATTTTATTTCTTTCCCCCACATTTAAGACATATTTACTGATGCTTTTCCTCTGACAATAAATATGTGGACAATAATGTGAGAATAGCATTCATTTTCAAGATATTAAATTGGAACGTATCTTAATACAGAACTAGGAAAATACAATCGAATGTGTTTACCACAGCGTGGCATTTTTATTTCAAAATAAACATCACTTGTGAATTAGCTTTTTCTTCTCCCCATAGAGACGCACCGTGCAAAAATAGACGTATTTTCTTTAGCTCTGGCTGCCCCGTGCATGCAGGTAATTTAAGTAGTTATCGTTCTGTTGTTCCAGACCAATTTTAATACTGTTTTAACAAGAGAGAAAATGAGAAAAGAGAACATAATCAGTGATCTCAGTGACAAGCTGAAAAGCACGATGCAGCAGCAAGAGCGGGACAAAGGTCAGTGACGCTTCCTAATGCAGCGTTGTTAGTTCCGTGTCACACTCAATGATTGTAACGCTCACGTCCGCCCGGGGCTGCAGATTTGATCGAGTCTCTGTCCGAGGACCGCGCGCGCTTGCTGGAGGAGAAGAAGAGGCTGGAGGAGGAGGTCAGCCGGCTGCGGGGCGGCGGCCCTGTCCCCTTCCCGGGGGTGGCCGCTGCCCCCGAGCTGTATGGGGCCTGTGCGCCCGAGCCCCCGGCGGAGGCCCCGGATGCCCTCGGCGAAGGCAGGCCGGACTCAGCGCTGGAGACCAGCACGATGTCTGTCCGGTGAGTGCCCGTCCTACTCGCCGGGGGCCGCGGCCCGTGGACCTGAGAGCTGCACGTGTGAATTCTCCGTGCCACGGCCCGTGATAGCGCTACTGATGGTGTGCGGGAATCCACTTCGGCACGTTTTCATACCGTGCCCAGGTGCCACCGCAGCGTGTAGGCAGCCGGGCGGGGACCCTGCAGTGGGGTCCAGGCCTTGAGGCCATGGCGTCAGGGGCGCAGGGCTTCCTTAGGGTCGCCAGTGCGTTCAGCGTGCTGAGGCCGTACTGTGGGGAGGGAGTTGTCACTTCTGTGTGGAAACTGAAGTAAAATCAGAAGTCAAACTCACGGAAGCAGAGAGCAGGAAAGTGGCTGCCAGGGGCTGGGGTGGAGCATGGGCGGTGTTCTCACCGAAGAGGCGGGTAAATGACGTGAGGTGATGGGTGTGTTAGTTAACTTGATGGAGGGACTCCTCCCACAGCGCGCATGTGTATCAGGCCATCACGCCGCGCACTTTAGATGTATTACGGTTTTACTTGTCGGTTCCGGCTCAGCTTAAAAAAATGAAATAAAAGCCTGCGTGCTCTTGCTTGTTTTCTTTTCTGGTTAGTTTCTGACTACCTCAGTGTGATGGGCAGATTCACACGTGACAGTGACTAGCGCTTTGTAGACATGTAGGAATACTTTTGTAGTCTATATAGATTTGGTTTGTTCTTTATGAACTGAAGCTTTGAGTTTTATAGCTCACTCAAGGACTTGTGGCATTTTGTTTGTTTCTAGTTTTAATGGTGAAGCCGCCCAAGAATGGCCGTTTTATCCGTAACATGGATAAGAGGAATGGTCCATGGGAGAAAGCTTGAAATTTCAGACATTATCCCTAGAAAAGTGCATGCACAAAGTTTTGCTCATAATTTCAAAAGGTTTATCAATCTAGGTTCAGGATCTGTGGTATAAATTT
This sequence comes from Neophocaena asiaeorientalis asiaeorientalis, assembly GCF_003031525.2. NCBI lineage: Eukaryota > Metazoa > Chordata > Mammalia > Artiodactyla > Phocoenidae > Neophocaena > Neophocaena asiaeorientalis. The sequence continues at coordinate 2,716,098 of NW_020173037.1, read as the reverse complement.
TATACCATCCTACACCATCAAAATGTGTCCTACTTTAAACAGGCTGCTTCTGAAAATTTAGTACAAACCCTTAAATCTGTAAAGTGCTCTGTATTAACAGTTACGTTTCCAAAACCTTATTGGAGACTGTGACGTCCAGAATTTTAAGACCTAAACTGAAATAAGCCCTCTTCTCTCTTAGAGAAAACGCCCACACGCTCTCTGAAGAGAGGCGGAGGATAATGCTGTTGGAACGCGTAAGTGCATCGTTTCCTTGGAACACAGGGTTTCATAAATACGCTCACTCCGGGATGCAGTGAAGTAAACCTTACGCTGAAAGCAGACTTGATTTATGTTTTTAGATTAGGGGTTTTTTTTTTTCTTTTCTTTCTTTAAATTAATTTTTTTGTCTGCACCGCGTGGCTTGTAGGATCTTAGTTCCCCAACCAGGGCTCAAACCGGGCCCTGGCAGTGAAAGTGCTGAGCCCTAACCACTGGACCGCCAGGGACTTCCCCAAATTAGATCTTTTTTAACGGTTATTTTTGTGGTTACTTTTGAGAAGTCCTGTCATCTCTGATCCGAGTGGCCAGGAACAGTTCAGGATTCAGCAATGCAATAGAAGTGTGAATTTCACATACTAATTTCAAAAAACAAAATATTAACTATTTTCCAAAATAGGGCACAAGTAGAATATGTGAATAATGAAGAAAAGTTCGGGTTTTTATAGTGATTAATTGGAGTGAAGAGAAAAAAATGGTAATAAGGGGTTTCTTCTCAGCTGCAGACTTTACACATCTTTGTTCAGAGACCACTTTTCACTGCTTAGGCTTTGAAGATTTTTAACACTTTAGCTCCCTACAGGATAACCGTCTGATAAGGACTCGGAGTCAGAATTGTACAGATTTGTGCTCTCGTGCTGCGCGTGTGCTCTTGTTAGTGAAGCATCTGCTGGCATGAGTAGTATAATTGCAGATTCCTCCTCTGGGGCCCGACCTCCTAACAGAGCCTCTGGGGATGCATCTCAGATAGCTACTGCGTATTTACAAGGTCACAAGTGGTTCTAATGCATATTAAACTTTGAGAATCCTTGGCTTAAGGAAATAAACCTAAAATTGTTCTTATTCTCTTTTAAGCCAGTAAATAAGACAGTTGGAAAGGATTCCTAGAAAAGAATGTCCCCACAAACCTTTTACAGTAGAACCAGACTTGAGCACGCAGACTATATTTTCGAGCATAAACCGGGGGTCTCTCTTTCCCACCCCTGCAGACACTACAGTTGAAAGAAGAAGAAAACAAGCGGTTGAATCAGAGACTGGTAAGGTCTTCTCGCCCAGTTGATCTTGACATTTAAACCGTTTGCATTGCATTTCGTTATAAAGATCAGGAGGCTGTGTGGCGTGGTTAGTTCTTTCCTGGTAGTTTTCGTTGAGCTGCGCTGGTCACTGATGACAGCTGACTCTTAAGCCTGACCACATGCACTGCCTCAGTCTTACGATGTTAAAAGCAGCCGGCAAAATCCAGATTGTCTTTTCCGATTATTAATAAGCTATAATCTCTTCGGATTGCATAATGTGTTTGTAATGTCAGGTTGGGGCTCTTGGTTAAGTGCGCAGGTAGTCAGAACGGCTCCTCACGAGGCTCTCATCGGCGCGTCCGCCCGGAGGTGTGTGGAATCAGCACGTTCTGTCCGTCACGGATTTTTTTCTTTCTTTTTTTGACTCAGGGTGTTTGAACCTGACACCTTGCCTGAGACCCTGCGTGGCCCTCTGAATTGCCTCGGCGTCCCTCTAGCCTGTGACTCTAGCCGCGTGCTTGATGAGTCAGTCTCACAGTCAGTCTTACCTGCTGAATAAAGCAGTTGCTTCGTTTTTCAGATTCTGATGATGACAGTTCATGAGGAAATAGGAACAGTTTAAGGCCTGTGTTCAGGACTTTTGAAACATTTTAAGGTACAGATTAGAATTGAGTTTTTTTTTTTAAATAAAGTGTCTTGTAGGGAGACATCTGTGCTTTCTTTCGTTTGCCTTTCTTAAGTTGAACAGCAAAAATGACGTATTAATTCCATGGCTCTGCCAGACTGTCAGTCATGAATTTATCACCCAAACAATTTTTTGAAGGCTATTTGCTGTTTCCGTGAGTGAAGCAAACCCTTTTCAAGGAGCCTTGGAGGAGTTGCCTGCAGCCACTGGAGACGCTGCACAGAACAGACATGCTCCACGTGTGCTCCATGCAGCGTCCCCAGTGGGATGGACGCTGTGCTGGGCGAGGGTTTCGGCGCTTTGTTCACAGGTGTGCTCCTGGCACCCGGAATAGTAGGCGGTGCACAGCACACAGTAGATGCTGGGGAAAGGCTTACGAGGGAAAGGGTCTGGTCCTTCAGGTCCAGAGCGCACCCGCTCCCCCGCGAGCGGCGCCTTTCCTATCGATTGCCAGCTGTGTTCAGCCAGGGCTCCCTCACGTCTAAGCCCTCGTTTGTAACAAATACGCGGAGAGCTCAAGCTTTTTTAAGAAAATCTAAACAGAGTTGAATACGGTCTGAAAAATGGATCATTAAACTTGTTCTCACTGGCAGCATGTAGACTATTTGGATGATTTTGAAGACAGGTTGGAATATACTTTTAGGTCTTTCTGGTCAGTATTTGTTGTTTTCTTTCTCTTTTGTTTTTAAACATTAATTGAGACCCTTCGTAGTGTTCAAAGGGAAATGGAAGAAATTCTGAGCGTCAGAATTAAACTTATGAACAAAGAGAAATCCATTTTTTCTGTCCCTGATTTGTGTGGTTATAATTGGGTCCACGCTGCTTGGGAGGGATACCTTGAGACCCGTGTCCCGTGTATCATGTGACATGGTGAGAAATGTGCTGAAGCCTGACTGAGGAGTGGAGAGTCCTGGCTGAGCTGAGGCAGCCACAGACCAGTTAGCCTGTCCCGTCCCGTCGTGTCCCCTGCGATGCTCACTGTGGGGGGGCAGCCCCTTCCTTGTGTCATGCTTGCTCGGAAGAGTGGGTTTTAAACTCTTCTCGAAAAACATGTCTCCTTCCTAGTGATATTTTTTAGGATTAAATATGTATTTATAAATGAAATTCTATATTCAGTCTTTAATCCAGCCAAACCTGATTAAGAAATAACATAAGTAAAAGTGTAGGTAAATTTGTCCACTGAAAGTAATTGTTGAAGGAAAGGAATCACATTAATGGAGCAGAGAAGTTTGGACCCTGAAAGCTGGGACACAGACGTGAATGTGTGTCGCGTTGGAAGAAACGTTTGCAGTGTGGACCTAGTAAGTGCATCGAGAGAACGTTACTTGTGTAAGCTTTGTGAACTGTTCTCTTTCTAGATGTCTCAGAGCATGTCGTCCGTGTCCCCAAGGCATTCGGAAAAGATAGCTATTAGAGAGTAAGTATTTGATTTGTATTTTGTGCTTTTTTCTGTGAAAATAATGTACTGAACTGAGTAGTATTGAATTGTCAATGAAAATGTATTTCAATGGCTATAATCTTTCAACTTCAGGTTCAGTCAGCTGAGTGTTTTGTACTCATTCGTAGTTAACATTTTTTTTTATTGAAAAGCAAGGTTTTTCTAAATTATTTTGGGAACATTAGGATTGTATTCGAAGTCCTTCCTATCATAGCTTTAATTATCACACATACATTCCTGAAGCCTTTTCAGCTGGTGCCACCTCTCTTAAATCCCATTTATCACCTTAGTCTTTTTCATTTTAGATTGGAGAATCTTGGTATTTGAAGTTGGAGTGTTTCTTCATTTTTATTTCTCAGACTTCATTTTATTGATATGCTACAAATCCATAATACGCTGTTAAAATTATCACTTGAATAACTTAATAGACAATATTCCAGGACCAGATTACCCCATAGTAATGTATTGGTTTTTGGCATGGGCTACTGGAAAGGAGGGTGTCTGATAAAGCATTGTTAGCAGCTCGTGAATACTGGTCATTTCTTCTCTACTTGTCAGGACTGACTTAAAAATAAATGAGTCCCTCCGTTTTGTCCGTAATGGATCCATCGACCATATGTCCGGTTATCAGGCACTCCCAGTTACTGATCTTTAACTTCTCATTAGACTTTTATCTTTTCTCAGTGATTTGGAAGGGCTGGGTGTATCAGTCTTTATCTACCAGCTGTACGTCAAGTCAAATCAATATAAGGTTTTTCAAAGATTAGAGAGAGATGAGCTTAAAAAAAAAAAAACAACTGCCTCAGAGAGGCCCTATCTTCCTTTTTTAAGGTATTATCCTCCAAAACATTGCCTGTCACATCTTTTTAGGCAGGCAGTTAAGTGTAGAATAAATAATTAGTGGATGATAGACTGTTAACTTTTTAAAGTTTCCCCAGTGATGTTAATGACTTATTAGGTGTAGGACCCACTAAGTTATCTTAGATCTAGGTTAACTTTGAACTGATATTCCAAACGACACTTCCGAAGGACCCTGGAGAGACAGACACCAGCTGAGACACCCTAGGCGGTCACACCTACTCTCTCCTTCTGCTGCCTCCTTGCTGGCTTCACCCCGAGTCGGGCTGTTGACTTGTTTGAGCCTAAGTACATGCAGCTGGTTCAGTTGGGTTTTCTTTCAGATTGAGGAGACTACTTGGAGACCGGAGAAGTAGTATAAGGTAGTTCTTTCCTTCCCACTGTGACTAAGTTTGCTCCCCCAATTTATGTTTTTTATTGTAAAATGAAAGATGAGGATGAATGCCTTCTTTCTATAGCTAGATGCACTATAATGGGTATTCTTTGTCTCCCCCTCACCCAAGCCTGTTTTGGGCTGTGCTCTTCTAAACGGTAGATTTATTGGAAATTTTATGTTTAAAAATTTGGGGTCTTTGGCGGTTGCTCGCGTTAGCCTTTGAGCGTCTGTGTGTCCAGCATTCCCATGAGGGCCTGGGTAGAGTAAAAAACAAATCATGTAAGTATGAAATTTCCTATTGCATTGTTAATTGAATGTTTCGTTGAACATTGCAGAATCAGGGTGACTCCTCAGATCAATGAAATCATTCCTTTGTTCAGTTTTCAGGTGGGAGATCTGGTCCTCATCATCCTGGACGAGCGCCATGACAATTACGTGCTCTTCACCGTGAGTCCCACCTTGTACTTCCTGCACTCAGAGTCGCTGCCTGCCCTGGACCTCAAACCAGGTGAGGGGGGTAAGTGTCACATCTGTAACCAAAACAATAAGCCTAGAGTGGAGAGAATATATGAAAGATTTTTCTCCCACGTTGTCTAATGATGTCAGAATTAAACAGGTGAGCAGGAACTCTGCCTTATCAGGTTTTTGTTTGTTTGTTTTTCTAAAATCTTCATTATCCAGATGGTTGTCCCTGGATTCTGCTGACGCAGTTGGGTCAAGTATCTCATACTCTAGCGATAGCAGAGTTACACTGTTAAAATTCTCATACCTATTTAAGCTTCAATATAACATGCTCATTTGTTTATAAGGGCATTACTTGTTTTGGCAAAAATAAATTCTTTTAAATTATAAGATGTCTTTTCTCTCCTATTTATCATCCTGTTTCTACCTTTTTCTTTCATTGAACTTGTCAGTAATTTTTTTTAAAGAGGCAATAAGCTTTTTTAAAGTATACTAAATTACAGTTAGTATATTACTATCATCTATTACATTAATCTTTAAAGAACTCAAAAAGAACAGAATAGGTACCCTGGGATACTCAGGCTAAATAGAATTATTCAGAAACAAGACTGTGTGTCCGCTTGGTTTGATGTTCCTGTTTGAAATGACTTGTGAACATGGTCATATGCCCGTTCTCTGAAGTAGGCCGCACACGATCACGCCACCATGGCTGTTGGTGGTGGGTTATGTAGAATGTGACCATGAAAAATGAGAAGAGAAGCTTGCAATTTAATTTACTGGTTTTGTACCTTGAAAACAATGAACTTGATTTTTTTTCTTTAATTTTTTTGGTAGGTTTTTTGGTTTTCATTTATTTAGACCAATTTGAAAATGATTTTTAAATTTACCAAAAAAGTTGCATAAATAAGGACAGTATAAAAAAGCCCGATATCCCTTCGCCCAGAGTCACCTGCTGTTAACGTTCTGCCCCATGTGCATTACCTCTGCCTGTGCACGTCTAAATGTTCTGCTCCACAGCTGTACACAAGCAGGACATCCTGCCCCTTTAACTACTTCACTCTGCATTTCCTAAGAACAGGAAGAGTTCAGTGTTTACATCTAGTAACCGCTCAGCGTCTACCATGCGCATTTGCATTGTGAAGACTCTCACAAGTCCCACAGAAAAGAACTTATTTAATAGTCTTACTTTACCACAGAACTCAGGCCCCCTTTTTTCCTCTTCCTCCCTCCCTCCCTCCCTCCCTCC